>NC_061103.1:18280478-18402978 GCF_015104395.2 Macrobrachium nipponense
AGCAAACTTACAAGTTTGTTGATTTGCTCATTCATATCCAAGCTCAATGAACAATCGAACTTAGACTGACTCTCTCACTGACCAATAGAAACTCACAGCAATCAATATTCATAATGCACATACATTCTCGCGGAAAAAGCGGAAAGGCCTGGAACCTCCTTGGCAGTATTATGCTATGTAGGTCGAGTATCTGGTTACGGAAACAGCAAAAGCAGACTGGAGGAGTATAGTAGAAATGAATAGATACAAACGCTATCAAGATATGATTATATCGCCTACCATTCATTTCGTATATAATTAGAAGTAAATATACCTGCACTTATAATAATAAAATAAAATGTGCTTGAGTGTAGCCTCAATCGAGGGAAATCAAACTGACTCATATGCCATTATATAGAGGCTATGGCACAGTCTTATGCCATTATATAGAGGCTATGTCACAGTCTTATGCCATTATATAGAGGCTATGTCACAGTCTTATGCCCTTACATATAGGCTATGGCACAGTCTTGCGCCATTATATAGAGGCTATGGCACAATCTTAAAGTTTAATTAAGATCAATCGTTTTATAGCTATTACCAGGCGGGAGGCCACTTAACAGTAGCACCTCGCGTGACCCAGCATAAACCAATAACGCCACAGATTATCCAGCAAATTAAGCAAAGCCCCATTCAGAAGATGGGACGATAAGCGCCTTCAATTACGCTGGAACACTACACATTGTGATGATGACCTTTCACACGAGGTACCGCAGGACCACGGTCTAGGTCTCTAGGACTTACCGAGAAGCAGGATATACTAGGTATAGGGCCCAGGGCTTCTCTCTTTGCCTTTGGTAGGACAGCCAGAAGCAAAAGGAAGTAATATCCTATAAGGTCGACACTTTCGTTGCAGCTTTATCCTTTCATTTTCTTCTGAACATAGCCATGCTTAAGTAAACTAGCGAACACTTCTCCAAAAAGGCCCCAAGTTACTGTTAGATCTTAAGAGAACGAGATTAACAAGAGCCAGACCAAATTCATCCAGAAAATCATTCATGTCACACCGGTGGATCTTTTTAATGTTCCGTTTTATCTGGACTATTAAGCAGGTACAAATAAAACTATGAAAACTGTCCTTTAGAGACATAATTCTTCAAAATACTTGTCAAGCCAATGTAAGTACAGATGAAAAGAGAGAGAGAGAGAGAGAGAGAGAGAAGGAACTGAGTGAGTGTGGTTGATTCAAGTGCATGGGCACATTAATAAAACATATCTGACTTTAAGTAGATCGCTTCATGATTGACACTTGGCTTTACTGAGCGATATACTTTCAGAGAGAGAGAGAGAGAGAGAGAGAGAGAGAGAGAGAGAGAAGGATCTCTATATACGGAGATGAACAAATTGCCTACTGGGCCCCCCTCCGTGCTTGTTACGTAAAATCCTCCAAAGCAAGCCACAATATGGCAACATGCATCAACGCACGCGCATTAGCGACCCACGTATCACCAAGATAAAGGGAGGATGTCTCCCGCCACCACTCGCGAGCATGTGACCATCTTTTTCGTGCGGAATTCGATGACTATACAAACGCAAACTGACATGTGAAGGGGGGTAGGGGAGACAAAAAGAAACTTCGAATCTCATCTATTTGTAGGGTACAAATTCTAGACTGATCCGTCTAATTTAGTGTGACGAACAAGAGACAGACATAATGCCTCCTTTCGAATTAATGAATGAATAATTAATAATTATCTGGCGTCGTGACTACCAGGATCATTGACGCCGAATGAAGCCATTTGGACAACCAATTTGGGAAAAATCCACACTCACATCATAAAAACTCTTAAAGTTCCGCATCAGTTATTGTACTATAGCTAGCGCAAAGATGCTACTTATGCATTAAACACCACCAAAGCTAAATTATTATTATTATTATAAAAGAGTTTAACCAGGCCACTGAGCTGACATTCAGCTCCCATGTGGCTGGCCCAAAGGATTAGATAAAATGCAAGGTCAAGGCCAAAAGCCACGAGCTTGGACCAAACAGGTCTTATAGGATAATAAATAATGAATTAAGATTAAAAAAAAATTGCACAGAGGCAAAGGCTTTCATACTAGAACACAAACAGGCAATAAATACATTTATTCACGTTTCCATACATTCAATTCTAAAAACCCAAAGCTAAAAACTACACACATACATGAAACGAAATACCTAAATTTCATTAAAAACTCCAACTTCTTTTAAAAATTCAACAACACACTCATAATCATGCTGAGCTTCTTCACCCAATATCTTTGTCAAACTGTAACTACCATCTCTATCTCTTTTGTCTTTAAAGTGCTGCTCTCTCAGTTCCCGATGACTAGGACATTCAACTAGCAAATGCTTAAATAGTCGTCGGGACGAGACAGTTCATCACAGTAAGGTTGGTATTCACCACTCATGAGATACCCATGTGTCAATCTTGTATGTCCTATACGGAGGCGGCATAATCTTACTTCCCATTTCTAGGCATAGATTCATATTTCCAAGGGTGTGTACGTGTGGCAAACTCTTTCATTTTATTTGGTCCTGCTTCGTTCCATTGCTGTTCCCATAATCTTGCAATGAACTTTGATATACTAGGAAAAAAGTCTCTATATGGTACAGCAATTGGTCTTGGTATCATATTGGTTGCTGCTGATTTAGCTATTTGGTCTGCTTTCATTTCCATATAGTTACATGTCTGGGACCAGCAAAAAGATATAGTAATCCCTCTACGCTGATGTAGAAATACTCTAACTGTGAGATTTTCATTGTAATTGGATGATCAGTATTAAAAATTTAAAAATTTCAAGTGCCTGTAATGCACTTTGGAATCACAAAAGATGGGTGATATTAGTGGAATTTCTGGAGGGTTGCAAATAATGTTCCAAATGCTGTTAAAAATTCCATACAGTTCCGCTGTGAAGTTCGATGCTACGATGGGTAGTGCTCCTCTGCGACTAAAATCATCACTAAAAACTCCATATCCGACTCCATCATCAGTTTTGGAGCCATCAGTAAAAACAAATGTAGAGCCTGAGTGCTCTGCAGCATGTTCTAAAAATAATACTCTGATTTCTGTATCTGATTTTTCTCTTTTAATACCTTTAAAATATTTACAAAATTTAATTACAGGTAATTTCCATGCTGGGGTAATTGGTAAATTAACTGGACATACAGGATTTCTTGACATATTCATTTCCTCCAAGATCTTTTTCACTCTAAAACTAAAAGGCTTAGGAAACCTTGGATGATTTTCATAAAAGTTGTTGAAAGAATTTCTATTTGCTGCTTCAAAGACTTTAGAGTTGGGGATTCTCTGAACCCTAAACCAATATCTGATAATTGATGATTGGCGATATAACTCTAGTGGGATTTCTCCCGCATCAATTAATAAACTTAAGATGGGAGAAGAATCGAAAGGCAACTGTTGCCAAGCGTATACCGGTATGATGTACTGAATCTAAGATAGCAAGACGATTAGATGAAGCAGAAGAATATATTTCACATCCATAAAGTAATTTTGAATTAATAAGTGATTTGTGTAGTTTTATAACTGTCTGCCTGTCTGCACCCCAGTTGGTATTAGATAATACTTTCAAAATACTTAAAGCTTCAAGGCACTTGGTTTTAATATGTTTCAGATGGGGAAGCCAATTGAGTTTTTTGTCGAATATGAGGCCTAAGAAGCGTACCTCTTCAACACAGGGTATTCTATGGTTGTACAGATAAAGGTCTGGGTCGGGGTGTACTCCCCGAAGGTGGCAAAAATGCATAACAGTAGTCTTACTGGCTGATATTTTTAAATCCCTGTTGTTCAGCCCAATTTACTATCTTATTTATTGTCAATTGTAATTTCCTTTCTGCAACTGACATTCGTGATGCAGCAACAGATATTGAAAGATCGTCTACGAATAGGGTACTCAATACATCCTTGGGTATAACAGACGCGACACCATTTATTGCTAACGCAAAAAGTGTGACACTAAGCACACTTCCTTGTGGGACACCCTCTTCTTGGCATCTTCTATCTATAATGTGTTGCCCACTTTAACTTGAAAATATCTACATTCAAGAATGCTTTAATGAATAGGGGCAATTTTCCTTGTAGACCACAGGTATGAATTGTCTTAAGAATGCCATGCCTCCAAGCAGTATCATAAGCTTTCTCAATATCAAAAAATAGTTTATATGGTGCTGCTTGGAGGCAAATGCTTCACATATGGAGGTTTCCAGCTGCAGTAGGACATCTACTGCGAGTGCCTCTTTCTAAATCCACATTGTGAGGGTGAGAAAATACCATTACGCTCTAAATACCATACAAATCTTGTATTCACCATTTTTTCCATCAACTTGCATAAACAGCAAGTTAGTGCTATTGGTCGATAACTAGCCACTGAAAAAGGGTCTTACCTGGTTTTACAAAAGGTAATACAAAAGCCAATTCCCATATGACTGGGTAGCTACTTTCACGCCATAATCTGTTTAATTATACTTATTATAAATAGTTTTGTATTTTTTGAAATATGCCTAAACATTTGATAGGGAATTTCATCTGGACAGGGGCAGTGTTAGTGCTGCTGGCCAGGGCAGCATCAAATTCCCTTTCTGTAAAGGGTAAATTATATGGCTCTATCTTATCTGTGGAAAAGTCTAATCGCAGTTGTTCTTCTCTTCTTCTATATTGATATCCAGGGGAACTGTCAGATTTTTTTTAAACTTGGGCAAAATGATCGGCGAGTTTATCACTTACATCTTTTGCGTCGGCGATGAGGTTGTCATTAACTTTAAGTACTGGGGGAGGACTGGGAGTAAATTTCCCAGCAATCTTTTTTATTTTCTTCCATATACTGCAGATAGGTGTTCGGTGGTTAATGGACGATACAAATGACGCCCATGACTGCCTTCTAGCAGTTTTCATTGCCTTTCGAAAACGCGCTCTATTCTGTTTGTATATTATCATGTTTGCTATAGTTCGGTGTCTACGATAACGTGTAAGTGATGTTCTTGTGACTCTGTGTAACAGTGTGAGCTCTTAACACCACCACACGGGACTGGGCGTCGCCTGAAAAGACCTGTAGTTTTTGGTATAGAATGTATACCTGCTGTATGAAATGTCCCATTTAATAAATCGATTGCATCATCTGCCGTTGGGAAGTCATTTGCGTCACTTTCTATTTCGCTTAGTTCTTGAAATTGTTCCAATCTGCTTTTTCAACATTCCACCGTGGAGATCTTTGAACTGGTGGGTCATCATTGGAATTTATTATTATGGGAGCATGGTCACTGCTTTGCCAGTCATCATTCGTCTTCCATCTGAAATCCATCGTGCAATTGGAACTAGATATTGTAAGGTCTAAGCATGAGACTGTACCTGTCTGGATATGGTAATGAGTAGGTTCTCCGGTATTTAAAAGTCCTAAATCTTCATTTTCTATTATGGAAGCTATAATATTCCCTTTTTGATTTGATGTCACATCTCCCCATAAAGGATGTCTGCCATTTAAGTCTCCCATGAGAAGAAATGGTCGTGGAAGCTGATGAAATAAATCAATTAGTTCTTCTCGATGATGGGACTGTTTGGTGGAAGATAAAGGGAACAAAGTGTGTATTTTCGTCTTAGGTGAATTTGAACCGCAACAGCCTGTAAAGGAGTATTTAGTGGGATTGGAAAATGAGGAAGGTCCCTGCGAACATAAATAAGGCAACCTCCATGTCTTCCCACTTCCAAATTATATTGTGTTCTATATGATATATACTCTCTAGGGCAAGGTGTGTGGACATCAAGCATTGTTTCTTGTAAACATACAGCAATAGGGGAGTATTTATAGAGTAACACTTTAAGTTCCTCATATTTTGCACGAAGTCCCTGACAATTCCACTGTAAAATTGAAGAGAAGGTGTCTAGGTTTTGGAGGGTAGTCCTCTATTCAAGGTCATTTTTGAATGCTTAGTGGATGGAAGCTTTGCTTGTAAATTTTTGATGACGATTGTTTTTCTTCGCCAGTTAGCTCATTGATTTTGGTTTTTATCTTTTGTTGGTTAGTTAATGGAGGAGAGGATGAGGGTGTTCTTACCCTCTTCATTTGTTTTTTTTCCCTCTAATTCCATTAAATCAGGCAGAGATTCTGCCTGAGATAATGCAGAAGGTGGAGTAGAGGGAGGTTTGAGGGAGATATCCAGTTTGTTATATGGAATGTTTATTTTATCCGTCTTTGCCGATTGTGCTCTAACCTTACTAGGCTGAGCCACGATTGCCCAGTATGTCGGGCCACAGGAGTAAAAGCATCCTTTATTGAGGATGAGGAAGGATCAGCAGATTGGAGTGGAGCCCTAGTGGTGGAATGTTGAACCACAGGGGCTGAGGCATCCTTCATTGAGGATGAGGAAGGAGTAATGGATTGAAGTGGAGCCCTTGTGGTAGTAAGGGCTTTAGAATAACTCTTGGCTCTTCCCAAGAGTCGTCTTGCATGTCCAATACTGATGTGCTCTGTATATGCTTTATTAACTGCTGCTGTTTCAACTTTAAATTCTTCACATATTTTATCAACTGATTTGTGCTCTAGCTGACAATTAATGCATTTAGGTATATCTGAGCATGGGCCATGTTCTAGGGCAGAGCAAAATTATTACACATCTTATTATTTTTACAAACTTTAGATGGATGACCAATTTAAAAACAATTAAAACATTGTAATGCTTTTGGTTGAAATGGTCTAACTCGCACTCTTTCATTTTCTATTACTATATAAGATGGTACATTACTGTCTTCAAAAGTAAAAATCATCATGTTGCCATTTGGGACCTTTTTCACTTTCCATACAGTTGGTGGACACATATCTAAAATTTCTTCTTCAGTAAACTCGTACAAGTCTCTCTCATAAACGACACCTCTTCCATAGCTAAAATTTAGGTGAGGACTAATTTTCTCTATTATATCGTTGTTATCAACTTTCATCATTGTTAGCATCTGTGACTGAGTTTTAGATTTTGCATGAATAAGTACAGAGCTCTTACCAAATCTAGTAATGTCACCACTCATTATGCCACCTATTTTTTGCTGAAGGTACCTACTAAACTTGTAATAGTTGAAGTTCTCCTCCTTGGCTTTAACTACCAGCCATTTAGGAGGTTGGGGGACTCTTATTTTGTCAACGTTGCTACTATTGGAGTTGATTGGATTCCATTCTGCAGGTTTATAAATGTCTAAGTTTCTTGGGGCTTTATCCGTCAAGGCTCCTTTAACTAATGAGTTACATACACTCAAGGTATCAATACTACAGGTTGCTTTAAAAGCATCTTCATGTTTATCAAATGTTACCCAAGCTTCCCATTTTCCTTCTGTGTCAAGAAAGTTCATACGAATCTGCTATATTGCCAAACATGTTCAAAGATGTCGAGATATCCTCATAGTTACACTGAAGTGGAATATTTTTCATATGTATAACTTTCAAATGCGTCACTCTACTATTATTGGCATCTGGGGGGTTCAAAGAATGGTCTTTGTTTGAGCCAGAAGTCGTCAACGGTGCCAGTGAGTCCATTTTCCCAGGGGATGTAGGTTCATAGTCCGGATCCATATTTGGTTTACTAAAAAAAAAATAAAACTCTTACTACTTGGTTATATCAAGAAAGTATCGTGAGTCACTCAGGTATTCACATTCTCCACCAATGGCACTAGTGAGAGTTGACTCCCAATGGTCCACCCCATACCCTACCCATACAGGATAGCACCAATACGTTTGTGGTGGCCCAGGTATAAGCCAATCCGCCTGCTGGGAGCTCTGATTCCACTAATGGGAATCAACTCCCCACCACCAACGTATTGGTGGGCTTCCGGACAAAAGCCAGGAGTCCCACCCCCAGAAAACCAGCTCCCCCTGGATTCCGATGGGCCAGTCCCTGGAGATGGTTCCGCCCTCAAGATAGCAATGGGAAAATCCCATTACTTACTCTCAGGTCCAAACCATATCAGTTGGTGACTCAACCACCACAACTCCCACTATTAGCTTCAAATGCAACCCCTTCCTAACCAACGATCCCTTCTCAGACTCACCTTAGTAGTTAAATTAGACGAAAGTGGAAATGTCCACACCATTTATTGCCAAAAGTTTGTAGGCGTTCCGTCAGGATCCGGCCTTCACATGAGTGAAGGCAGGATCCCTTACCCCCTCACCACGTGAAGGAACCTACTCGAGGGGGCCTCCTTTCGAAAACAGTTGCTACGTATAAGTTGCGCCCCGGCATTCTCTATGGGTACGAATGCTTCTCCGGTTACGTCCCCAAATATCAAAGAGATTTTATATGGCAGACCCTCCAATCACATTGCTTTTAACCCCATAGGAGGCGGACTTGAATAAAAAAGGGCATTGGCCACAAAGCGATACGTGGGTCAACGTGACCCTTATGCCCGGGAGAGTAAGATCGATTTTCGGCCGGTGAGCCTTTTACATAAGTCCAGGAGGTTTGGATGGGCACGGAGGGGTTGTAGGTAGGGGCGGGGAGGTTAGGAGGTTATTCAGTGCTTGGGAATAATGCACTTGACGTCTGTGTTATGAGAACCGTCCCGCAGTTTCTCCGTTCGCTCCCATGATGCCAAAAGGAGTCGTGACAATCACAAGCGCCTTCGGCCGCACAGGAAAAAAAAAATCTAAAATAGAAAGAGAGGCGCTGGAGGGAACGTACGTGTCTGTAAGAGAGGAGAGAGAGAGAGAGAGAGAGAGAGAGAGAGAGAGAAGAACATTACTCCTTTGAATTGAGTTTCTTTTGAATTATGGGGTCCTTCTCAAAAAAAAAAAAAAAAAAACAAGACCAGCTTTCCTTCCTACGCGCATACTCCATTAGCAAACTCCGTAACTTTTGCATTATGGTTGACAGTTGATTTGACGGGTCCTCTTGCGTTGCTTTTACTGTGGATGCTGAATACACCGACGGCTTCATGAAACCTTTGTCAGTTCTAGCTTTTACTCCTATCTTTTATTTGTAAAGCTAGCTTACTTCTCTCTTCCTTTTGCACCACTTTTAGTTTAAACCTTCTGCTGGCCAGTTGTATAGAACAAGATTTCTGTCTTTTGCAGAAGAGTACAAAGTTTGAAAAGCAAATCATTTTCTCTTATAAATCAATGATCTAATGCTTGGATATTTAGCATTGGCATTTCCAAATATTTTTCTAAGCATATTTAATGTAATTAGTCTACATTTCTCATATGTTGTATTTCCTGTCAGCTAATGCCATGCATATTAAAAATGTAGAAATTTGCAATACATGAGCAGGCCCTTGCATAAAGTGTGAGAGTGCACGTCTAATATGAGCGCATTTTAGTTCTTACATATGTATGTACCTACACAGAGAGACAGAGAGAGGGTAAAGCTCCACATTAACATACGACTATAACACGCATCTCTTTACAGCAACCATCCGACAGGGCTCAGCCCCATTTCCTTCCAAATACCTGCGTGATTCGAGATTAGATAACAGGGCATGTAAATATGCCCAAGAAGTGATACATTGGCACGACGAACGGATGGCCCGAGTGAGGGAGCAACTCGGCAGCGAACGAAGCATTGTGGGAATGCCAAGAATCAACATTCAAAGTTCCGTTCTCCTCTCCGTCAGGCTGAGCGAAACGATCAGGGAACGCAGACTTCGAGTCAATTTTGGTCAATTTTGACGACAAAGAAAGGCACTTTTCATCCGAGTCTATTCCTATTCATGAGACCGAAATGCAGTCCGGGGAACAATGCTCCTCTGGAAGGAACAGCGAAGAAATCTGAAAAGTAGTTATGCCTCATTGTTATGCGTGAAAATTCATGGATTCCCGGACGCCGAGATTTCTCAAGAGATAGGGCGAAGAGAGAGAGAGGTAAGCGATGATGGAGGGGGAGGGGGGGAAGGGGGGATGGGACCGGGATTGTATGGAAGGGGTAGAAAGGGCAATGGCACGTAGGGGGTAGATTGTGTCACGGGAGAGATGAATGGGGGAAGCAAATATTTCACTCAGGGAGAAGACCTATGGAAACTACGAAGTGAGAAAGTGTCACCAGGTCCACATAGATCCGGATGAGAGAGAGAGAGAGAGAGAGAGAGAGAGAGAGAGAGGAGAATCTTCAGTTAAATAAATATAGTTTCATTTACCCTCGTCTTCCGGCCTGAACTATATAGCTTAACCTTTGAAGTGATCTTTTTTCAACCTTAACCACAGGAAACAATTATAACGAAGTATACCTGCCACACAATGGTGTTAGGCAGGACCCACTGGAGGTTCGTTACGAGCAGTCACGGAAGGCTTTAGACCTGGCAAAATTAAACACCAACTATAAGTATGTAAAACAATAAAGTTTATTTCGAGCACTTGATAACGACGAATCCCAAAGTGTAACGACAACTTCCGGCTAATCGTACACGTTTCAATTACGTTTCAAGTAAATGTCAGTGATTGCCCTTAGAACGGCTCCTCTCTTGATGCGACACAGTTGACTGTGTGGAACTGGGCGCACTGTCTGTATTCTTCTTTCTGTTTTGCGTGGGATGCCTGGAGACTTGAGACTTGCATTGCCTTGTCTTGTCTCGTCTTGCCTTCTGGTCTTGCTTGCTTTGCTACACACGTCTCCTCTTACATGATCGTCTCCAGCTCTCGAAAGTTCTGGCATACACATACTCATACCCACAGAGGGTATAGACATTACATAACCTCTGTCAATTCGACCAGGAAATATCTCCTACAAACAGATTATGTGAAACCTTAATACATCTCATAATTTACATTTTGATATTGAATTTTAGTCAGAATACTATTCAGAGATTCGCTACTGGGTTCTACACAGTTCCGAAAGTCGCATGGATAACCGAACAATCTCTCTATATAACAATTACTCTATTCTCATTTTGTTTAGTTTGTACGGCGTTTTTACGTTGCATGGAACCAGTGATTATTCATGAACGGGACCAACGGCTTTACGTGACTTCCGAACCACGCCAAGAGTGAACTTCTGTCACTAGAAATACACATCTCTCACACCTCAACGGAATGCCCGAGAATCGAACTCGCGGCCACAGTGGTGGTACGCCAACACCATTCTGACCACGCCAATAAAATGTAAATTTAAGAACATAGCACTCTTCTTTATCGGCACTGCGTTGTCTCCTTCTGCTATGTCTTAGTTTTTCATTTAAAACCTTACCATACAAGTCCTTTGGACCACTTCCCTCCCACTGACATACCTTACACATCTTGGTCAATCGCTCAATTACATCACAATCATCATACTCTAACGTTTCAACCTGATGTTAACGATTGCCTTCTCACACTCGGGCACTTGACATTTTAACAGGGGTCCGTCCTTTTCACAACCATTCGCAAATGTAAAATAAACTTTCCACTCATCAATCAGCTCTGCCTCTTTGCTGATATCTCCATTTCCAATAACTCTTCAAACAGTCAAATTATCAACATACAGTAATATGATATTCCCAAGAAACGTCATATTTTTATATCCTTTGATTCTGAAAGTTCCAGATTCTCATCAACATGTTTATGAATTGACCTTCCTATTGTACAACTTCTACTTTTCTTTTAAATTATGTGGTCAAATTCATCCTTAATCTTCATTATCTCCCAACTATTCCCGCTCACTTAGTACTTGCCTACATTATTAACATTCATATTACTTTTTAAATGTTTTTAATTCTCCTGAAGAAGCACTTATAACAACAGCCATCTTTTTTTTAACATTTACTAAACCTTACATTTCATTAACCCATCAAGCACTCTTCTATTCGCCTGCATCATTAGCTATACTAAATTACATTCCTTGAAATTTGATTTAAAAGAATCCTACATTTCTGTACCTTTGATCTTGAAGCCAGAGTTTCATTTATCTCCTAAATGAAAAACGAACTTCTTCCGATTATCCTAAGCAAGATTCTCGCTCTTATGATCTCAAAAACACTAATTCTTAATTAAATTTACAGTCACATTCAGGATCTTTGCTCATCCACCCACTCCAGTCCACTAACTCTAAGATCGATTGATTACTTGTAAATAGATCTGGCGTTCTCACCACAACGAATACAATTATTATCATGTTTTTCATCTGCAAAGAAATGGTTTCATATGCATACATATAGCCATATATATATATATATATTTTATATATATATAATATATATATATATATATTATATATATGTATATATGTGTGTATATATACTATTTATATGTTAAATGTTTTTTATGCTGGATGAACTTCTGGAAAATGCATAGATACGCACACTACACATACACATTACACGCACATAAATACAGTCAGACACACACACACACACACACACACACACACACACATATATATATATATATATATAATCTCATAAAATATATTTGAATTTGAAGGATGAAAGTGTTTGGTCAGCTTCGCAATACTAATGAAACGAATTGCTGCTTAAGGCCCCCTAAACAAACATAATCTCAAATCAGGCACTTTGCTCACGAACTAACTTTTCAAGTAATGCCCAGAGGAGCCTCCAAGAAGTCACTCGCAGTTCCACTGAAATTTCAGTCAAGTCTGAACACAAAGATTCAATCAAGCAACAATACAAGAAGGCGCTTTAGTACTCTCTAACCTTTCCAACAGCAAGATGGACTAATATTTAAAAGCCAAGTCTGTCATCACTAAGGAATGCAATGACGCTGTTCTAAGTTGTTAAGCCAAGCTAGGTCTGACCTTTTGTGTGACAGAGAGAGAGAGAGAGATACACAAACATGTGTATCGTATTGGTATTCAAACGGGACAAGAAGAAGAAGAAGAAGAGAGAGAGAGAGAGAGAGAGAGAGAGAGAGAGAGAGAGAGAGAGACTACCCCGTGGCGTGGATGATATCAGATACAGGGATGACACAAACCACCTGTTTGTCTTTCCCGGTCTAAACGACAGTTACCAGCTGAGTGAACGCAGGCACCACCAAACCCGATAGGGTTGAAATTCTCTTTAACACGCCTCTCTCTCTCTCTCTCTCTCTCTCTCTCTCTCTCTCTCTCTCTCTCTATTAACTTGAAATCATCCCTTGAACGAAAGAAATTCACACAAAAGGGCTGACTGTTTTCTTAGCCTTATTTATGTCACACCTCTAAAAAATACCTTATGCTCCGGTCAGTAACTCTCTCTCTCGTTGAACTTGAATTGTCCACAGAACGAAATAATTCACATAATATGGTTGACCTGTTTCATTGCCCATGTATTAATGCTCTCTCTCTCTCTCTCTCCTCTCTCTCTCTCTCTCTCTCTCTTTCTCTCTCTTCTCTCTCTCTCTCTCTCTCTCTCTTCTGAAGCCCAATTATCTAATATAGTATTTATTGCATTTAATGTCCCTCACTTAACGTGAGCTGAATAGAATTGTATCATTATGAGCTACCACATTTCAAGTCTATTGTATTTCTTCCGCGCTGTAGTGGCACGGGAGTTGCTTGAGAACTTTCGTTCACACTTCATAGTCTCATTTCATTGCCTAATTATATTTTTTTCTATTCAAACTGAATAAATTACTGAGGGTCAACGCCCCAAAGGAATAATGAATACGGAGAATGCGAGCAACTACGGCGTAACCCGTAATGGACATTTGGACAATGACACGAATTTAAAATGACATTTTCAGTAGTTTTCACAAAGTTTGCCAATTTAACGTTTTAATCATTATTTTATTGGACAGCTGACAATGGAAGCTGCTTTAAAATTAAATTTTCTGTTAAGAATATTTCATATTACTATACCTCAGTTCAAGATATCTCAAATCTAGATTTCAAAATCTCGTAGCTATTCTGATTTAGAAGGTCTCATCTAAATCCCCATACCAATTAGAATTGTATGTCAAAGTAAGTATTCTCACCCGATTTAAAATTAAATTCTTTTCAGCAAAATGAAACTTCTTTATTATCCCGTAAACTAAAAGGTATATCAGTTTAGAATTTCAATTAAAAAAATATTCCATCTATATAAATTAAATCTTTCCTGCAAAATCACAATCACGGCCAAGCATTGTGTTTAATACGACCCTTTAAATACATTGACTATAAGATGGAATTGGTTTAATGCCTAAAATGGGACCTCTCAAGTCATTTGCTACAGCAAACACAATTAAAATAATCAAGTCCTTCATAGCCTAGAAATGTATGATTTTGCTTTAGCGTTGCATTCATAAAAATGAACTTGATAAAAATAGACTCAGGGTTAGGCCAAGTCGTTTGACAATCTCTGTTACCCCAGTAAACAAAACACAATATTAGGCATTTAGACTCTCTATAAAAACTGTATAGTGGACAGCGGATGCAAGTTATTCTCTGATCAATGTGAAACTGAATCTATCACAGCGAGACATAAGTAAAGGAACAACTACCTTATCATTCAATGCATTCCCGAGAAACATATCAATTAATGGTGCTCATTTATAGAAGAGACAGCGATCTCCTCAGGAAATATATTACTAGCCACATAAATAAATAACGGAAGTCTCCAGAAAATGAAAGTTAATACAGGAAATAAATAAAATTTTTACAGGGTACGGCATATGTCATGAGAGACCACAGGAATGAACCGGACTATATACTATAGTTATGATGTATAACACACCATTTTATAAACAGCATTCATCCCATGTACAAGAAAGAACAATAAAGCTAAAATTTAATAACTTGCGAAGATGTGATGCATAACAATCCCATTACAACTCTCCTAGTACTTTAATCATTGACTTACATTTTTTTCTATTTATTCATTATTCTTAATTTTTTTTCTAACGAGTGATCTCTTATTTCCCATATCTTCTACTTCTTCTTTCTAGTAAGCACCATATTCTTCGGAATGTTTTTCATTAGAAAGAAGTAGTAGAAGTTTATGGGAAATAAGAAATCATTTATTAGAAAAAAAATTAACCGTAATAAATAAATAGAAAAAATTTAAGTCAATGATTAAAATACTAGGAGAGTTGTAATAGGGTATTAATGTATTACATTTTAGCATGTTATTAAATTTTACCTTTATTGTTCTTTCTTGTACATGGGACGAATGCTGTTTATAAAATGGTGTGTTATACATTATAACTATAGTATATAGTCCGGTTCATTCCTGTGGATTCATGACATATGCTGCACTCTGTAAAATGTTTATTTATTTCTTGTGTTAACTTTCGATTTATGGAGACTTCCGTTACTGATTTATATATCTAGTGATTTATTTTTGAGGAGATCGCTGTCTCTTTTATAAGTGAGAACCATTAATTGAAATGTTTCTCAGAATCCATTGAATGAAAAGGTAGATAGATGTTCCTTGCTATACTTATGTCTCGCTATGATATATTCAGTTTCACATTTCTAAAAAGAGAGTAAAGGGAAAATACAGAAAGATATTCTTAGGAATTTTGGATTTTAAGTCAGTGGCCCCTAATAATAATAATAATAATAATAATAATAATAATAATAATAATAATAATAATAATAATAATAAAAATAATAATAAACTAAGAGTGAGCACGAGTCTCCACGGCAAATTAACAGCTGCACAGCAATATAAGCACAGCCCACGAAGAAAGAAAGACCCGTGAAGGGGGTTGGGGGTTAAGTGCCGTCAGTGGACCTCATGTAGTGCACTGTAGGTATTACTTAAGGTTCTTTGCAGCGTGCCTTCGGCCACTAGCTGCAACCGCTTTCGTTCCTTTTACTGTATATTCTCTTTCTTCAATCTTTACTTTCCACCATCTCCTAACACTTGATTCATGGTGCAACTGCTATGAGGTTTTCCTCCTGTTACACCTTTCAAACTTTCTACTGTCAATTTCCACTTCAGCGCTGAATGACCTCATAGGTCCCAAGAGAGAATACAACCATACAACAGAGCGCAGGAGTCAGAGCTGAGTACCATAGCGATCCTGCAGAGGTGAATAAAAAGATGCATCTTTTATCACGTCGACAGCGCTACTCACTTATGCAAACCCAGCGTACTTGCACATGCATGCAAATGGACAAAGTTCTTTTTATCTCGGTAATTATCTGTTCTTGCGCACGTGCTTGGAGTAACACTGCTGTTCATGGACAGGGGACAGAATATTATTATTCACAGTGAACAAATCTCCTAGGAGGAGGACAGGAGTTAGGAAGAGCTGCTTCGGCTGAAATCAGACCATTTGCATGCGACCCTTAAAATATTCCGTTACAAAAAGCTACAAAGTATAAACGTCTTTGGAGTCTAATATTTCATAGAATATAATGGTCATGAGCATATATATAAAAACTATGTTAAAAACAATTTAAAGAATAAACAGATAAACAGACATTTTGAAAATAAATTGTGAGGTAATGAACACCTAAACACATAACATTTCAATGTAGAGGGTCTTCAAATTTAAAAACTAAAACTCTTTGTTATAAACTCCTTTGTCATTCTAGAGAGAGAGAGAGAGAGAGAGAGAGAGAGAGAGAGAGAGAGAGAGAGAGAGAGAGAGAGATTGCATATCAACGGCGTCTGGCGTTCACTGGTGGTCACCAGTATCAGCAATGACCAGACCCAGTGTTGCAAACTAAACTGATAAGAGGCCTTTTATGTATCAAACATGACACTTCCCGGTATTCATTACTGGACACTAGGCCGACTATTCACCAAACGTCCAAGGACAACGTTGCTTATTCCAGTGATTCAAAGACCTGAATATCGACTTCTTAGCAGCCGTCTTCTATGAACCCAGTTGTGGTCCAGTGTCCCTTTCACCACACCATATTCCTCCTACGTGGGCAAGGGTTGGCACTGAACAATCACTCCTGAGTTCAAGCTACTCCTTTTATTCGGGCTTGAGGCAGGCAAGACTATCAATGCTGCTGTCACAATTAAAATGCTGCGTTGGCAATAAATGAAAAGCTACAACGAACTGCTTTATCATAATTATGCATTAAATGACGTGTTTGCTTTAGGTATTTCTAAATTGAAAAAATATCAACAATTTCTTATTCAGGACATATATAATATATATATATAATATAGATAATATATATAATATAATAATATAGATATATATGTACTATATATATCGATATAGGGTATAATATGATATAGATATATAGATATATATATATATATATATATATCTATATGTATATATATATATATAATAATATATATATATATAATATATATATATATATATATATATATATATATATATATACATATATATATATATATATATTATATATATATATCTATATATATATATAATATATATATATATATATATATATATAGATATATATATATATATATATATATATCATATAATCTCTCGTAATATATATATATATGATAATCATATATATATATATATATATTATATATATATTTTTATATATATCCAGCGTGAAGGCGGACCATTGGAAACGTTGTAATTCAGTGTAATTCTTTATTTCCTACGTTTCGTAATAACTTAATTACATCCTCAGGGGAATCTGTTAGACAATAAATAAAATTACTTTAAAAATGACTTTAAAAATTACTTCAAAATTCAACATTATTTACAAATTTCAACACAGAATAAAAAAAAAAAACACACACACACTATAAGCTCTCACAAGAGTAAATTCCTTTTCATTTCTCTCTCGAACGCTTTTGTTCAGCTTACAGTCATTTCCTCCAAGTCTGGCTCCAGAAAGCGATATTCATCCGTCCACAAACAATACATTTTACACAAGAAGTGAGGTGCAAGACCTACGTAATCCTCTGCCCTTCAATGGTTTCAGAAAAAGTCGAAGTTGTTTTCAGCTCCTGGGGTTGCCGTTTGTTTGTTTGTACGGTGTTGTTACATTGCATGGAACCAGTGGTTAGTCAGCAACGGGACCAACGGCTTCACGTGACTTCCGAACCACGTCGAGAGAGAGCTTCTATCACCAGAAATAAATATCTCTAACCCTTCAGTGGAATGGCCGAGAGTCGAACTCGCGGCCACCGAGGTGGCAAGCCAAGACCGTACCGATCACGCCACTGAGGTGCTTACTTGGGGTGGCCGTGGTTTGCGTAGCTACTATGTGTCCATGTGCTCACTTTGTATATACTTCGATATAATAATATATATTACATTGAACTGCTCAAACTCACAGTGAGTTCTTCAATCGATGTGCTGGACAAAAATACAGCCATACATACATACATACATTCACTTGCTGGGAAAACAAGCCCATGCATAATGCTATTCAATATGGAGAAATAAATCCATAATTATGTATGGGTACAAATATATTCAAAAACAAATCTAAACAGAGAGCTTTCTGTTTAGATTTCCTGTCAATTCTAACTGCACACATACGTAACTGTCGATTTGTTTCAAGACTCTTGCTACAATTTTTTTTTTTTTTTTTGACGATATTAATCATGTAAGCATATGGGCATCCAAACACTTTTAAACATGTTGCATAACCTTCTGTAATGATTGAGATAACTGCACACTTCTTTTACAGAATTCCATACTCAGAGGAAAGATAACAGCTGATTAATTCCGCATAATAAACCTTATCGTGTAACTGGCATCATCGATGGGTGATTTGTGGGAATTTTGCCAAATATCCGTTGGGCACTTCGGGCTTTAAGAAAATAACAAAGGGTTAAAAACTGAGAGAGAGAGAGAGAGAGAGAGAGAGAGAGAGAGAGAGAACTAAATATCCGTTGGCCACTTCGGGCGTTAAGAAAATAATAAAGGGTTAAAATCAGAGAGAGAGAGAGAGAGAGAGAGAGAGAGAGAGAGAGAGAGAGAGAGAGAGAAACTAAATATCCGTTAGCCACTTCAGGTCTTAAGAAAATAACAAAGAGTTAAAATCAGAGAGAGAGAGAGAGAGAGAGAGAGAGAGAGAGGGGCAGCTTTACTTTCTCAATCGAAAACAAGCGTAGTGTCCACACCCCAAGCAAGCAAACCCTTACGACACAAAGGTTAGCTGCATTCCAGAACAGCAACGGACAGATGAAAGAGAGAAGAAGAAAAGGACGAAAAAGGATAAATTATTAAGTAGTTCACCTTCCGGGGAATTTCTGGACGAAGAAATATCATCATACATAAAAAAAACTACTACTCCTTCGGGCTGGAGGGTAAACGACGTAGCAGCAGGACCCATACAAATGGAATTTAAAAATACTCACAGTAGCATGAATCATGAAAGGAGAAAGAAATCAACAGCTATGTATTGGGCACCAATATATATAAATAAATCCGTACCGAGAGCTTTCGGGAATCTGTCGATTCCACTTTTCAATCTGATTGAAAAGTGGAATCGAACAGATTCCCGAAAGCTCACTGTATGGTACTTATTTTTGAAAATATATTTGTACCCATATATAACTGCGGATTTGTTTCTCTAAAATTTTTTATTTATATAAATACTTGCATTAAAAGTCTCTTATAAAACTTTTGGTGTCACGGGTCTTTAACTCTGCCAGCAGACTCACATACAGTACTTTCCATCACTGCATTTTGCCATTAAAGAAAAAAAAAAGACCTAAATTAAATTATTTAAATGAGAATATAAAGCATATCTCGACTTAAAACAAATCCTCCCAAAAACCGAGGAAAAGAACAGATGGTACTTTGTATTCGTAAGGACACGTTCAAGTGTAACATGACGTAAGGTAAACAGGTCCCTGGCAGTGCAATTTGATCATGATGAATTACTTGAATGGCCAGAGATACTTTTCTCTTTTGCTCTGACACCTTCCTCTTACATTATACACAGCGCCATAAATGGACTCGTGCATCCAAAGTGTAAATATACATAAGACGTATGGCAGAGATAAACGGGATAGGGAAAAAGAACAAGCTCCGCGTATTTATTTTACTCGATACCCAAGTCAGTGAGTTGAGATGACTAGCCAGCTCCTACTCCGACAGGTGAATTTAAGGGCTGCACATGCAGTAGTATGTGGCTTTCCTCATCAGTCACCCATCCAGTGACTAACCAGACATAACGGTGATTAAAAAGTCGTCAAAACGCCTCTTGAATTAGGACGCATGTCTGACCGTTTTCGAACAAGTTTCCGTCATTCCTTTTTTTTTTTTTTTTTTTTATTTGCCATGGCAAATTATTATTCATCGAGAGCAGACAGAGCATATCGAATCTCTTGATTGCTGGAGGAACTGTGTAAGTGATTTGAGTGATAATTGTTGCAACTACTGTATTAGCAACATTAAGTGTGGAGGAACTGTTTGTTGGTGATTTGAATGACAATTGTAGGGACTTTATTGGTAATAATATTAATAGCTTGTAAAATTACCAAAGAAGTGACGTTTGATACTTGGTCTTCAATTATCGTGCCCTGTTCCAGATCTGATGTTGAGGCTCCTCCTTTGGGAATTACTGCGATGAGATCCTAACAGTGGAGCACATTCTGATGGTTTGTCCCAGATATTTTAACCCAAGGGAAAGATATTTCCAGGGTAAATCCCTCTCAAATATATTTTTGAACAGGACAGGTTGAGCAGTTGATGAATTAGGATATGTTTTTTGCGCCTGCAACACAGTGTGTTAAACTTGTCTGGAGTGGGTTTGAAGTGTTGGATTATACCCTGCTAATGGTTATTCCTCAGCCCTGTAATTCACGGGCAAATAATTTCTAGAGTATAGGCCCAGTTCTGTCTTCGCATCTGTTTTGGTAACTATTGTTGTTCACTATTTAACAAGAATTCTCTTCATTGAGTTCCTTTTTATAACCTCGTTATAAAGACTTGTGAGACTTGTACGCAGACATCACCAATTCTAAGAAGTGTAGGACGTATTCAACATATTCCTCTCAGATAATGTTCCGTGAAGGAGCTTGAGTTGTTCCTTGTCAAAGTTCGTGGACGTCCCCTTATTTTCCTGAAGATACCATTTGCATATATACAACTGCAGTAGATGAAAGGCTAGTTTTTTTTTCTTTTATAGCCATTATTATGGATTTCGTGTTACCAAATAAAATGGACTTGAAGCATAGTCAACTGTATGCTTCCTTGCACATTTATCTTTAATATTTTTAATGGAGATTAAGAATATTCAATAGTATGCTCCCTTGCACATTTATCTTTAATATTTTTAATGGAGATTAAGTATATTCAATAGTATGCTCCCTTGCACACGTGTCTTTAATATTTTTAATTTTGATTAAGCATATTCTATAGTATGCTCCCTTGCACACGTGTCTTTAATGTTTTTAATGGAGATTAAGTATATTCAATAGTATGCTTCCTTTCACATGTATTTTTAAGCAGTAATTCAATGCTGGATTTAACCAATTCTTGGATGGGTGACCAACAGGATATGTCAGACGTCGTCGGCACATAATCCTATAAACCTCTGTTGGCAAGGCGTTACGGGCTTGCACCTTCACTCCAACCATACTACTGAAAATGTAATTACTTGAAATAAACACGAACAGTTTTATATTACATAAAAAACGAAGTCAAAATGAATGGCAGATCCTGAAAACAAGTACATAAAAAGCTTTCTGTAACGAAGCTTCAGACCAAAGAAGTTGTGTTTTAATTGCAGAACACGATATATGCCAATGCGCATTATTTCTTACAAAATTTAAAAGCGCAGGATCTTTAAAACATTCAGTATTCTTTGTTTGTTTGAAAACAGTAATTACCGGGTAAACGACAAAGTTTTTAGAACATTTGCTGCTACAGAAATATAAATTCCAATTAAACCAATCCAATGTCACGGGCAGACAACTTCTAAGCTTTGTCACTCAAATTAAGCGCATTTAGAAGGTTCACTCGGTTCAGCGCATGATTTAACAGCTTCAGGTCAGTAAATTTATTATCGTAGCGAGAAAAGGTGAATTATTTACCTCTGCATGAAATCACCACGAATAGAACACGTTATGAATTTAAGTTATGATCCAGTCAAATCATCTCCGAGAATCTTCACTGAAGTATGTGTAGAGTCAAACATCTGTTTGAAATCCTCTTCAAAATAAACTTCTGCTAAACTTTACTCTACTACTCTACATAATAAATTTAAAAGAAACGCACTAACTAAAGAGGATTAATATAAAATGTGGTATCAGACTGCCATTTTTCGACAAAGCATTGAGCGCTATGACATTACCAATCACTTAGGAAAAAAAAAGAAAAAATAAACGCTAAAATTTACCACCAGGGTTCTTATTTAAGACAGAACTTTCTTGGAAAAACGCATCCAACAGCACAGCTATCCAACAAAAGGCGAGGAGTAAAATGTCCATACCACGCAAGAGCAAAATAAAACAAGTAACCAAATAAAGAAAGGCACTGTGAAGGAAGAACATCTGGCGAGTGAGTATGACATTTATCACGTGAATCTCTATAAACAGCACTGACAACGCTGACCAAAATTACGTTGCATTTTGCATTGAAGAAACATAAACCTAACTGCTAAAAACTAGTCTGGCCATAGCAGTATATTTCTTAGCAAAAAAAAAATACTAAAAAAAAAATAAAAAAATAAAAAAAGCATAATTATACAACACTGCTAAAAACTAGTCTGGCCATAGTAGTATATTTCTTAGCAAAAATACAACTGACACAAAAAAATTTGCAAAACTTTCTACAACAGAGTATTAATCCTGGAGGATCATTCTACGGAAAATACAGTTCTGTATTTTATGTATTTTTTGTATTTTCGGGTCCAAAACACCACAAGGCATTTTCTTATCGCCAAGATCTGGACCCACTTGATTATCACAGCGACTGCTATAAGGTGGAAAAGGAAACTCATCTTTCACTGTAACGACTATAATACTGCTTACTTATGCAGGTATTGCGTGTCTGGATGTGCACGCAAATGATCACGGGGGTAATTCTACCCTTGTAGTTTTTTGCCCTTTTGACCGTGAATTGTATAAACCTGTCTTTTTAGCGCTTATCGTCCAACATATTGTTAAAAACATTTAACAATTGCGCACCAGGAATAGAAATGATTTCTTTAATAAATAAAAAAAGAAATTTAATCTATTAATTTCTAAGTGGCAATCATGTTTAATTAAATTTAGGTGGTCTTGATTATATCTTCATTTTCTTCATTAGTGTTAATATTACCGATGTTCTTGTTAGAGAGAAAAAATGTCAAAATTTAAGCTGAAGATCTGTTTGTCATAATGAATAGCAAGTAAATTTCGCGGAATAGTAAGTATGACAAACTTAAAACAACGAAGGGAAAGTATTTTATGAATGGCCTGCCCTGATGGTGGGGGGAGGGGGTGGCTGTCTGCTTTGATGGTATATATACTTGTTGAAGGTGTAAAGAACAATTACGTTTGTGCTATTCTGTATTTTATTATTTTTTTATATTTTCTCGTAACGGCTGAATAAAAACTATGCACTCTTTTTTTTTTTCCGGTTACAAAACTCTAACAATGGTCACTTCGTTTGTGGGCTGGGCACGCTACCACAGCGCTACGAGAAGAAGGAGAAGGAGAGAGAGAGAGAGAGAGAGAGAGAGAGAGAGAGAGAGAGAGAGAGAATGCACCGGGAAAGGGACTGTTGCTTTCAGTCGACGATTGAAAACAAGGTAAAACAGAATGATCAAGACTCAGCACAGGGCAATAACAATGTGAAATTCAATAACCTTTTCATAAGAAGGCACGTGAAGGACACTGCCACACACACACACACACACGTCACACCTGCAAAAACTTGAGACAAATAACGCTGGAATGACTTCAAATATAGATCCTCCAACAATAAGACTCAGTGGCTGTGCCTATATCTCGGCAAATGCATTTTGATGTATTATAAGCAAACTGGTGAAACAGCGTAAACATGAGACGATATTTCATCAAGAAGGAATCTGAAAAAATTAAGAGATAAATTTGCCAATATCACCAAACTTGCGCGAGAATGTTTATTAACACAGAAGATACAAGATCCGGGAGTTTAGTCTGTCAACATCCTCACACTTCCATGCGAATTTTTTTATAAACATTTATACAGACGAGCAACATACAATAGACTATCTGGACTTTCAGAAGATGAAGATAATCTGAGTGGAATAACTAATTGATACGAAGAAGGATTACCACAAGAATCCAATCAGCACAAAGAAGGAAGAAATGGCGAATTCAAGAACGATTACATTTATTGAATCAAATTGATAAAAGTTTAGTGAAAAACAAACAAATAATAATAAACAATAAAAGACCAGTGGACTGCTGACTGTTGCCAAAGTTAGAAGTTATCTGTAATTATTTAAGTTTATATAAAAAAAAAGGGTTGGGTTACAATGTCATGCCGTTAAGGTCATTCCCCTTGAAGAAGAAAATAAGCCAACATTGTAATGCAAGGCAATATACGTATTTATCATATATATATATATATATATATATATATATATATATATATATATATATATATATATATATATACACGCCAGCATCTTTCACTTTCCAGCCTCGACCTCGTCTTATATTACCAGAATTTTTTTTTTTTTTTTTCCTACACACACGACTACTTCAGCCTTCTACCATTTTGGCGATTTTATTCAAAGATGGAACTGACTCTAGAAACCTCAAGAATAAGATTCCGAAGGACAAACAGGTCGTAAATATAGAGATTACCTCTTCGTGCAAAAAACTAATGTTAGTACATGGCATTATTACCAGATTATGAAAGCTCAAGATTCTGTTATTTCTAACGCTTTTATTTTACCTGTAATTTATGATGCATAAAAGATAAAATAATAAATATTTTAAGTAGACCGAAATGCTAATCAAGAGAAAATACTACTTCCAGTCGCCCATGTAAGTGCCTCCCAAAAAAAGCAATTAGGCTCTCTATAACTGTCTATCCTATCTGTACACGCGAACACACACACATTTATAATTTATAATATGTATATATATATATATAGATATATATATATATATATATATATATATATATATATATTCATAATATATATATACAGTATATATAAACATATGGATAAACATACATACATACATACATACATACATACATACATGCACACACACACACACACACACACACAGAATGAAAAGAACACATCGCAGTTTGTACTTATATGATATTAGACCGTTCAAGAGTGACGTGGCGTAAAGTAAACAGGTCCATGGCAGTGCAATATGATCAAGATAAATCTCACGTACGGTCGTAGCTCGTTTGGCTACTATTTCTGCCACCCAGCTCGTTCTCGCATGTACAGCTAGTATCCAAATAATTAAACCACATACACAGAAACACTGAAGAAAAGAACAAACACACAAACACGCTGCGTTCTTGTAAACATGCATATGTATACAATCTTCACTGCAGAAGGAATATGCTTGGAAATGAACTCTTAAACAGTAGCGTGTATAGGTTCACATTTAAGTACAAAACTATTACTTCTTCTTCTTCTCCTGAAGAAAAGTTTGGCCCAAATCGACTAAACCAAACCATCCCCTTTCTTTGGCTTCAGTCAACGTCCCCCTTTGGACGATTGCGATCTTTACTGCATAAAAAAAGGAAGGAAAAAGGATAAAGCTTAACGAATTAAAATAAGCTCCGATGAACTTGAAGAGATAATTGAGTTGTTGGAGAGGGAATTATCTCGATAAAAACCCCTAATCTGCGGAATTTATGTGAAAGGAAAGATGAAACCAGCGTGGCCATCAGATATTGTAAGAATTATTCTCTTTGGGTCTGTTTAAAACAGCAGAAAAATAACAAGGTGAAAGGCTTTTCTATTATTACAGAGATGTATTAGATGGTCATTAATTAAAACTCTTTTAACGATCACTTTACGAAAGAAAAGGTACATAAAGGCCGATGTATGGGGGCAAGATTTCCATATTCAATAAATGACTTCTATTCTGTGAATACCTAATAAATAAATAAATAAACATCTCTAGTACACGTTAAGGTCAACCAAGAATAGAACACAGACTGAATATTTATTTAGTGAACAGGAAAGGAGGAAGAGTTGGTCTAATCAAAACAAGGCCTATAACACTAATTTACAAGATACTTCCAAAACCCTTGCTACTTTATGTTTAAGTTTGAAATAGCGGCATAAATTCACTGCAAACTGGGATGATTATAAACAAAATACGTCAATAGTGACCATCATCTGAAAGTATTTCAAGTTACCATTATTTAATTGTATTTGGGAGAAATGAGAACAGAATACCTTCTACGACTTCAGTATTATTGAAGTTTCTGCATAAAACTCACTCGTTTTTATTCTGCAAAACCCTTCCTCAAGGTCTAATCTATAATACAGTTGCTCCATTAATATACAATTACCTCTCGCTGACATTTTCTCTTTTAAGATTATTTTTCTGACGTCCTTTGGAGAACTAAAACGCTTACTTGTTGTAGTTCAGCGACCACTTTTTTCATCAACTACACCATCCCTACAACAGCGCCCATTTACTCCTCCTTATCGTACGCCTGCCATTACGTTCTTCACTGCATTGGAAGGTACGTAAAGCCGTTGGTCCCGTTGCTGAATAACCACTGGTTCCATGCAACGTAAAAACTCCATACAAACAAACCTCTTTGTTTCCACAATTCAAAATTACAACTTTTTTCCAACAATCTATCGTCTAATATATATATTCAATCCACAAGACCAAACCACCTCAACCGCATTCATGTGTGTTAACAGTGTTACCAACTCCTCGCATCTCCCACATTTCTCTTTTCCCACATAACTCAACACAATTCGCCCTTCACTTCCATAAAGAGAAACTGGCTCGACTGTTCTCCCATATGCCAATTTTTGCTTTCTGAGATAGTCATCTTCTCTTCCAAATCCTTTGCACAGATTGTGCTGTCAGCCTAGCCACACCGTTTACGTGACTCATTTCTCATTCCATAATTTAACGAAAATATTATTAGAATTCAAAAGCTTCCAATATTCCACCATCGATACCGATATTTATTGGTACATTTCCCTGGTTGCTCTTTACCAGTCACGTCTTGCCCTTGTAAACTATTCGCTTATAATATCTTGGTCGTACAACACTTTTAGACTTTTTATTTTTCTCCAGTTATTTTCATCAACAGAACTGAACAGTGTTTCATCATCAAACATCATCATACACTTTTCACTGCCCTTTTTCTAAACCAACAAAGTTCCATGTACATCTCCGTCCTCTCCTGTACTGTCTCTATTATTATAGCCATAAACATCTAAAACAACTAATGCGACTACAGCACATATCTAAGAGCCGTTTTCACACCAAACCAGTCACTCCCTCATCAACATTTTGCTTCTCAAGCTAAACTTTGATTAAAACAAATAATAAAATTTCTTGACCCTAATAAAATAAATGTATTTTACTAATTTATTTATATATTTTCTACATATTTATTAATCTATTTATTTATCTTTTTCTGATAATTGATCTCTTCTTTATTTCCTGTTATCTACTGTAACATCTTCCAAACTGAACAAATTATTCTACGGATGATTGAATTTGAATTTACGTACGAACAGGTTACCCTCTAAATTATAACAATGATAATTATAAGATTACCTGTGATACTTAAGTTTCTAAACATTGCACAATCGTTTATTATCCATTCTACCCTAAGATTTTCTAGGTCCTTGTACACTCCAGAGAGCTTTTATCCTTTACTTACTGAATTCTCACAAAACCATTTTGTAACGAATACACAATCCATGCAACCAAGTATTTGTTTATACTCACACTGCTCTTCTCCTATTAGTACTTATATTATCCTGCTTATCTCCTTTATCAAAATAGGATTACACATTTTATATATATATATATTATTAAGCAACAAATATCCTTTAATATCCAATTCGCTCTACCTCGGATATGTTAACTGAAGGGGAATTTTTTAGTTGAAAATAATTTCGTTCTCTCGTGGTGGATTCGAACCAGCGCACAGAGGAGAAATCAGCGCTTCAGTGAAGTACCGACTCGGCCAACATGTGATATTAAAGGAAATTTGTAACTTAATGCATGTATATGAATCACGGTGATGTGGTGATAAAAATTCATATATATATATATATATATATATATATATATATATATATATATATATTATATATATATATATATATATATATATATATATATATATATATATATATATATATATATATATATATACATAAAATAGCATATGAAAATATGAAAATAAGTGTAACAGGTCTTTACCTTTTATACTGGTTTCAACTCGTTTCCTGACTTTAGCACTGTTATTGTCATACTTCTTGTTTTTACTTTTACTCTAACTTATTTTTAGTATTTTCGCCGTTGTCCCCGGTGACCTCTCTCTCTCTCTCTCTCTCTCTCTCTCTCTCACTGGACGTCCGTCGTCTAGTTACGACTGGTAGAAATGCAACAGAACATTTCTGTTGCAACAGAATTCCGTCTAATAACGACGCGAAAGTTCGAAGAAGTAACAAAGTCCAAGGCCAGGAAAGCATGAGTTAATTATGCAGACTCCTAAAAGTGAACATTTCGATCCTCCCTCCCGAGAGCAAAAAAATTCGTCAAGATTAAACATAAATCTCGTCAAGATTAAACACAAAACTCGTCGAGATTAAACAAAAAACTCGTCGAGATTAAACACAGAACTCGTCGAGACTAAACTCATCGAGATTAAACACAAAACTCGTCGAGATTAAACACAAAACTCGTCGAGATTAACACAAAAACTCGTCGAGATTAAACACAAAACTCGTCGAGATTAAACATGAAACTCGTCGAGATTAAACACAAAACTCGTCGAGATTAATCATAAAACTCGTCGAGATTAAACACAAAACTCGTCGAGATTAAACATAAAACTCGTCGAGATTAAACACAAACTTCGTCGAAAAGATTAAACCATAAAACCTCCGCGAGATTAAACATAAAACTCGTCGAGATTAAACAAAACTCGTCGAGATTAAACATAAAACTCGTCGAGATTAAACATAAAACTCGTTGAGATTAAAATCAAAACTCGACGAGATTAAACACAAAACTCGTCGAGATAAAACTCGTTGAGATTAAACTCAAAACTCGTCGAGATTAAACACAAAACTCGTCGAGATTAAACACAAAACTCGTCAAGATAAAACTCGTCGAGATTAAACACAAAACTCGTAAAGATTAAACACAAAACTCGTCGAGATTAAACACAAAACTCGTAAAGATTAAACACAAAACTCGTCGAGATTAAACACAAAACTCGTAAAGATTAAACACAAAACTCGTAAAGATTAAACACAAAACTCGTAAAGATTAAACACAAAACTCGTCGAGATTAAACACAAAACTCGTCGAGATTAAACACAAAACTCGTCGAGATTAACACAAAACTCGTCGAGATTAACACAAAACTCGTCGAGATTAAACACAAAACTCGTCGAGATTAAACACAAAACTCGTCAAGATTAAACACAAAACTCGTCAAGATTAAACACAAAACTCGTCAAGATTAAACACAAAACTCGTCGAGATTAAACATAAAACTCGTCAAGATTAAACACAAAACTCGTAAAGATTAAACACAAAACTCGTAAAGATTAAACACAAAACTAGTCAAGATTTGACACAAAACTCGTCGAGATTAAACACAAAGCTAGTCGAGATTCGTCGAGATTAAACACAAAACTCGTCGAGATTAAACATAAAACTCGTCGAGATTAAACACAAAACTCGTCGAGATTAAACACAAAACTCGTCGAGATTAAACATAAAACTCGTCGAGATTAAACCAAAACCTCGTTGAGAAATTAAACAATAAACTCCGCTCGAGATTAAACACGAAAAAACTCGTCAAGAAATTAAAAAAACTCCGTTCGCCAGATTAAACACAAAACTCGTCGAGATTAAACACAAAAGGCTACACTGCAGCGTTACGAAAACCCTCCTATTGAGGGCATCTAAGCCAGTATCCATAACCAGGGCCAATTCGCATCTACGACAATGCGTTCGCCTTCTTTTCAGGTCACTTAAGTCATAAGAATACAGATGAAGTAACGACTCTCGCGTGACGTCACAATAGCAAAAAAAAGAAAAAAAAATCCACTATTCTAGTACTTTTATGCTCTCGTTGCGAGTAAATAATACGTCAAATATGATTTTTCACGTTATGTCCTTTACATTAAGGATGGGTATATGCAGTTACACACTGGCACATATAATATTCAGTTATAAAGTTTCTTTGAAAAATTGGAACTTGGCAAATGAAAATAAAAATTAGATGACAACCGATTCATTATATTGACAAACACAAATACCAGAGACCTTTGAAAAAAAAATGAAAATAAAGACTGCCTCTTCTTTTGTAGCAAGATTATCACCTGAATAAAGTTAAGTATATCTTAGTTTAACCAGACCACTGAGCTGATTATTAGCTCTCCTAGGGCTGGCCCGAAATTTTTACGTGGCTAGGAACCAATTAGTTACTTAGCAACGGGACCTACATCTTATTATGAGATTCGGACGATCTTATATCGAGAAATTAATTTCTAATCACCAGAAACAAATTCATCTGATTCCACGTTGGCAGAGTGGGGAATCGAACGCGGGACTACCGAATCGGTTGTCCCGAGCACATAATCCACTTGTCCAACGAGGAGATTACTGAAAATGTTACCTTACACATAAATCCTAAAATATTCCAATTGAGAACGAATGCCTGGATGTCATTAAAGAAATCGGATCAAGTAGCCTGAAGACACAAGCGATCTTTTTCTCTAACATAAAGACTGTTTTCTAAAGAAATAGGAAAATGAATAACAAAATAGTCTTGCAAGAAACCAAAGAAAGGAACGTAACAGAAGTACCTTGATGGATTTGCCCTCCTTCTTCTACAAAAATACGTCTTGGAGGTGGTATGTATGGCTCTATCCCTCATGATACAACAAAAGGTCTCAGATTTATTTTATGGGACAAGAGAGAGAGTGCAAACATCGGTCAATATAAACTGACTGACACTGGAGAGAGAGAGAGAGAGAGAGAGAGAGAGAGAGAATTTTGGACAAGAAGTTGGACTGTTAAATTCTACAGGAGGGAATCTTACATTTAGAGAGAGAGAGAGAGAGAGAGAGAGAGAGAGATCAATTTTTGACAAGAGTTGAATTGATTCTTACAGGTGGGAATCTTAGGCAGAGAGAGAGAGAGAGAGAGAAGAGGAGGAGAGAGAGAGAGAGAGAGATTGAGAGAGAGAGAGAGAGAAAGAGACAAGAAGTTGAAACTGTTAAATTCACCGGAGGAATACTAGGAGAATTTAGAGATTTGAAGAGAGGAGAGAGAGAGAGAGAGAGAGAGAGAGAGAGAGAGAGAGATCAATTTTTGAAAAGAAGTTGAACTGATAAATTCTACAGGTGGGAATCTTAGGCAGAGAGAGAGAGAGAGAGAGAGAGAGAGAGAGAGAGAGAGAGAGAGAGAAATTTTGGACAAGAAGTTGAACTGTTAAATTCTACCGGAGGGGAATCTTAGATTTAGATTTAGAGAGAGAGAGAGAGAGAGAGAGAGAGAGAGAGAGAGAGAGAGAGAGAGAGAGAGAGAGAAATTTTGGACAAGAAGTTGAACTGTTAAATTCTACCAGAGGGGAATCTTAGATTTAGTTTATTTAGAGAGAGAGAGAGAGAGAGAGAGGAAGAGAGAGAGAGAGAGAGAGAGAGAGAGAAATTTTGGACAAGAAGTTGAACTGTTAAATTCTACCGGAGGGAATCTTAGATTTATTAGATTTAGAGAGAGAGAGGAGAGAGAGAGAGAGAGAGATCAAATTTGACAAGAAGTTTGAACTAAAACTGTTCAAATTCTAAAGGTGGGAATCTTAGGCAGAGAGAAGAGAGAGAGAGAGAGAGAGAGAGAGAGAGAGGAGAAGAGAGAGAGAAAAAAAAAAAAACAAATTTTGGATAAGAATTTGACTGTTAAATTCTAAAGGTGGAATCTTTAGTGAGAGAGAGAGAGAGAGAGAGAGGGAGAGGAGAGGAGAGAGAGAGAGAGAGAGAGAGATTTTGGACAAGGAGTTGAATTGTTAAATTCTGCCGGAGGATATCTTAGGTAGAGAGAGAGAGGGAGAGAGAGAGAGAGAGAGAGAGAACATTGCGACGCTACTTGCACAAAAAGGAATAATTCCCGACATAAAACAAAGGCGGGTTGCCACGGAATGACATTAACCGCCGGCATTTGTCCTTTGTGCCGATCTTTTTATCTGGTTTTCGGGAGTTTTTTTTTTTTTTTTTATCCAAACCCGGCCTCATTCTCTCGCAGACTTATGTCGAGTGATGACACCTAAATTACACCCCTATGAGCTCTCGACATCTTACACGGTGACAAAATGTTTTCGAGCAAAAGAAGTGGCGGAAAAAATTATGAATAAGGACGGCAAAGAAAAATAAAAATAATAAAAAAAAATAGGAATACAAGGCAAAGAGTTGTAAGAGACTAAATTACACCCCTATGGCTTCTTAAGATGTTTAATGACGATGTTTTTTAGAATGAAAAGAAGCGGAATAACTAATACGAGCCAAAGCAGAGGAGAAAGGGGGGAAAAAATGAGAAGACAATGTTTGACGGGAGTCTTCTTTCATTTTTTGTCGAGGGACTTGATACGTGTGTGACAATGTAAACGATACGTGTGAAACGGCAACAGTGACAAAGGAACACAACTTCGCCACAGGACGAGGAAAAAAAAAATAGATATGAAGTAGTCGACCACTCCTCCCAACAACCCCCCCTCCCCCTCCCACCATTTTCCATATCACGTACTGTCGCTTCCGCAACGTTTGCGTTACCTACCTGCTGGGAGACAATCCGGGACTTTGGTCGCACCCCAAAGTGAAGTATATATACCTTTTTACCAGATCCTTATGTAATTGTAAGAGCCACAATGACCTCTTACATCTCGAAGTCTTTTCGTTTTTTGGATACGCTCGTCACTACAAAGCGTTGGATCCAAGTGCAAGAAATAAGAAGCAATTAAGATGTCCAGTAGTGGGAAACGTACCTGCGTATCATAATCACAATGAGGTTACGTTGCCGACCTGACCACGAGAAGCATTAAAAGTCAATTGCCCCTCGTACATACACAATTATACCTGTCGAACTCAGATATATTTATCTGAGCTGGAATAGACCCATCCTCGCCATCGCAGCCGAGTAGGCAATCGTTTGTCTTGCTTTTTATGCTGAAATATGTATGAAGAATCTACTAGCCACTTTTTACCAGATACGTACGTAATTGTATAGCACGTGACTTCGTTGTGATTGTGAGAGAGATGCGAGCTCATTTCCCGCTACCGGACATCATAGTTGCTTCATAATTCTTGCAGTTGGATCCATGGCTTTGTAGTGACAAGCGTATCCTAAGAGCGCGAAGAATTCTTGAAGTTAAAGAGGGCATTGCGGCTATTACAACTATACGATACGATTGTCCGTGCCCTTACAAACAGTGGTGGAGGTTAGGCTCGAATTCATAAGGTCCGTGGTTCGAGCCCGGCCTTCCTCGACCAGTCAACCTAGCTGTGAATGCCTACCAGCTGACTGACATTGCCTTGTTTGCTCAAGACTATCAGTAAGCTTTCCTCGGAGAGGAATAGCTGTTAAAATATAACCCCCCTTCTACCTCCCAGAAAAAAAATATATTCTTATCAAGCCAAAGAAAATGTCATAACTCAGTATGGTTGAAAATAACTAAAAATAAAAAATCTCAGCATGTTTAAATTACAGAACACACTTAATGCGTATCAAAATACTACTGAAAGCGCTATGGATTATATATGTACGACAGTTTGCCAATCAATTTCTTACCAGAAATTTTCTTATTGTCATATACTAAGCCACAAACTGCCCATGAACACAGAATTCACTATAACATAGGAATAACCAATACACACTTGAAGGGGTGATCCAGAAGGCGTTACCTTTCTTGGTTATCATTATGTGGTGTTATCGGAAAAGGTTCCTGGCCCAGAGCTCCAGCTCCAACGATGTCCTAAAAAACTGAATCTAGTTGACTGTAACACAAGTGGAAAAGTAATAGTGTTTATGCTCTGAACATAATTTTTAAATTATAATATATACTAATTTTTATTAATATATATAATATAAATATATACCTAAATATATATATATAATATAATACATATATATATATCTATATATATATATATAAGATAGATATATAATTAAAAGCACCTTTTCTACTTATGTTCTTACTCTAGATGATGAAATAAAAAAATAAATGTATGTCTTTCCTACCCTCAACAAGTAGGGAGTAACATTACAATCTTTAATCGTCATATGGCACTTAATAGTATATTAGTGTACATACATACATACATATACATATATATATATATCTATCTATATCTATATACTATATATATATATATATATATATTATATATGTGTGTGTGTGTGTGTGTGTGTGTGTAAGTTTGTGCGTGTGTGTATATGTGTGTGTGCCTGTTTCTGCTAAATATATGAAATGCTCTATAAAAACTGAACGTAAAATATATTCATATACAACACAAAAACGGATCACAAACTTGAACAAATAAAAAATGCTCCGAAGAAATTGAGTTTTCTGTACAGCGTATAATGACACGGCCCATGAACCTTTCGATCAAAGCCCGGTAGTGGCCTGTATTGCTGGCACCTGTAGCAGTGCTAGACGGACGATCATGACTTGAACCTTAAATAAAATAAAAACTACTGAGGCTAGATCGATGCATTTTAGTATATTTGATGATTGGAGGGTGGATGATCAAGATAGTAAATTGTAGCCCTCTAGCCTCAGTAGTTTTTTTGAAAATCTGAGGGCGGACGGACAGACAAAAAGCCATCGCAATAGTTGTCTTTTACAGTAACCTAAATTGAGGACACGCCTAATACACTATTCGTACGTAATTACACCAAAACCTTTTCGTTTTTAGCGCTTTTAAAAATGTATGGATTAATAGACTTGCAAAGAGTAATGGTTCAGTAATTGCATGAAAAACAATAACAAGAATAAATCTGTGAGTTCATCTGTGACTTGTGTTCACAAGCTAATTTAAATCACAAAATTCGTATAAGTCCCAGAAAACAACAACAACAACAACAACAACAACAACAATAATAATAATAGTAACAATAATGAACCATCACTTTAATAATATGTAGGTTTAAATTGTTATTTTGCCATGCAATAATAATAATAATAATAATAATAATAATAATAATAATAATAATAATAATAATAATAATAATAATAATAATAATGATGATGATGATTTTATCAAATGCATTTCATGAAGAAAAAAATTACCTCTTAAAGTTGCAAGAAAAAAAAGAAAGAAAAAAGTACATATCGAACATGAAAATTAGCCGCAACATAAGAAAAAAGTGCAAAGGCTGGGATCTTTAATTAACTCCATCTTACGAAGTAATCCCTTTCTTCGTTTACAAGCAACTACACCCTAGTCTCACCCACCCTACTTCTTGCCTGTGCTTCTCCCTTCATCTCCTCCACACACACATTAATAATCCTCCTCCATCCTCCTCCTCCTCCTCTCATACCCCCCCCCCCCCCCCCCATTGCACTTGGGTTGCAAGGAGGGCATTCGACACGAGAGCAACAGAAGGATAGAGAAGAGAGAAAAAGAAGGAGAGAGAAAAAGACCTTGGCGACAAAAATATGACAAGAGTTGGTCCGAACATGGCATCACCTGCACGCAGAGAGAAGAGAGAGCGAGAGAGAGAGAGAGAGAGAGAGAGAGAGAGAGAGAGAATAAAGTGTTATACCAAAGTCCCCCTTTTCAGAGGCGAGATCGTCTTAATGCGTTTGTTCCAACTCGTCCCAATATGACTGCCGGAGGATAAAGCGCTTACGCTAAACGCCACTGAGGCGAAAATCCAACATTCTACAAAGGGGAAACAGACGTTAAGGAATTCAGTGGTTTGAGGTATTAACTCTTAAGTGGCTAATGACAAAGAGATGCAACAGGCAGGACGGGAGCTGCTGGGACAAAATACAGAAAGACTACGGACAGAATGCACAAGAACCCTGGGATAAAGTGGCCAGTTGAGGAGTAGGAGAAAATACCTACATTAACGCAATAAGAAACAAGGTTTCGTGTTTTGGTCTTTAGAACGGACATCGCAAGGGCTCTGGCCTAGATATTTTTAGCGATGTAAGCCTTTTGCGAACTTCAGTCTCCCACGTACATCTAAACATTTATTATCTGAATGTTCTGTTCCGTTTCAATATAAGAAAATGAAACGGTAGCTTATCGAGAAACTAATTTGTCTATTATAGCTAAAATTCATAGTTAGTTAATTTATAGAAAAAAAATATACAATTATTAGTACAAATTTGTCCACAAAGATACATAATACAACATAAACACTGATATGCAAATCGCATGTCTGTTGAAAGTGTAGCGCAAAATTAATCCTGAACCAGTTTTCGGAGTTTGGTGTAGAAATAACCACTCATGTACTGCATATGCTTATAAGAATACAACAACAATAACGATCATGATGATAATCATAATTTAAGGAATGTATTGCAGATCAGGCTAATTCGCCCATCATGAAATTCGTTTGCATATAGTATCCCCTTTAAACTTGATTAACTGAATGTTGCAAAACTGAGCAATTAGTTGCTCCTTCTTGAGCAAGAGCTATTACATAAATTCAATATATGCGAACCTGTATAGGTATAATAATGAGTTCATTTGCTTCATACACTGCCAGTCTGCCTCTTTCTATCCATTATTTAATAGAAAGGCCCTACACTTTATTTAGAAGGGACTACAGAGGCAGCCATGGAAAACACAAATACGCATCAGACCTTTAAACTAACTAGCTGCCTTGGCTACAAAAATTTTTTTTTTTTTTTTTTTTTTTTTTTTTTGGCGCGCGCTCGCACACACACACACACACACACAGAGAGAGAGAGAGAGAGAGAGAGAGAGAGAGAGAGAGAGAGAGAGAGAGAAACTATATCATAAAGTATGAATTTTTATCACATCACCGTCATTCATATACGTATTAAAATACAAATATCCTTTAATATCCAATTCGCTCTACCTCGGAATTAATATTTTTTCATATATGTTAACCGAAGGAGATTTTTTTAGTTAACAATAAGTCACGGACGTCCTGATTTCTCCTTTGTGCGGTGGTTCGAATCCACGAAGGGACGAAATTGTTATCAACTATAAAAATTCCCTCTCTTTTAACATATATGAAAATATATTAATTCCGAGGCAGAGCGATTTTGATATTAAAGGACATTTGTAGCTTGATGCATCATAATGTATATACACGGCTAAGATTTATTTCAATATTCTAATTACGAGCCACTTAAAATGGAAAACCACGGACACAAGAAAATCAACCATACTACCCGCGTCTCTTAAAGATAAAAAAAATAAATAAATAAAAGAAAAAAAATCGAAATTGGAACCAATTTTAACATCTGGTGAAGTGGGAAAAGACTCGAATGATTTTACAAATCCTGAAGCGGTCAATAACGTGCGTGAAGAGCAAGGTTAGCCTCCAGAAACAGATCTTCTAACATCTTAATCATTCTGCCGCATCATGGTACAAATACTATCTTCTTCTTTTTTTTAACCTTATTGAGGATTAGAGTTCGGTGACTCGAACCAATATGGGCAGTTTGTGACGAAAATACATTATATATATATATATATATATATATATATATATATATCTATATATATATATATATATATATATATATATGTATGAATGTATGTATGTATATAATCATTCTTATCTAGAGGGAAAATAGTCCCACTATGCATCTAGATCAAGTCGAAACCAGTCAGGACTTCCACCTAGCGCATTATTTTACCTGTGGTGTGTGCATGTATGTATGTATGTATGTATGTATGTATGTATGTATGTATGTGTGTATTATATATATATATACATATATATATATAATGTCAGTAACTAACGTTTATATGCTCAATTCAAAGTACATGAAGTCATTATCGTTAATAATACCATAATCCTTTTACCAACATTATTATAAAACTTCGTAAAAATCGAAAACAAGTTTATTATCTCCTATTCTTAATCATCAGGATCACTCTCCCTACACTGTCACCTCAGGACTGAAGACTCCCCTACAGAAACTTGTTTTCGACACAAAATATTGTTATAAATCTCATTAAACCCTGAGATCTCCTCCTCCTCCTCCTCCTCCTCCTCCATGACTAGCCTCGGCCAATCTCGTAAATCCTGCAGTCAACTGTCTGTCTCCCTCAATTGGTCGATATTTCTATTTTCCCTCCGAACTTGTTATTCCTGGTCGAGATTTGTCCCTCCTTTCTTGGGGTAAAGGTCTTCTTAAAATAGTAAGCGACCGGTCTTTGAGACGTTAGAAGGACTGAAAGGTGTACAGTTGAAAGCAGACATTGTATTTTTTTAAGGTTTTGCGTGCAGTTTTAACCCGAGATATGTGAGAGCTCCATAAAAAAATCATAAAATTCTGCCTAGAAAAAAGTAACAATAGTATTTGAGCTGTCATCGAAATTCGCACAATAAAACCAATCAAAAATAAATTATATCACTAAATTACTCTCATGAGTAGTTCTTAGCTATGAGAAGTACCGTAAGGCAATCATTGTCTTTGTCCATCATTTGACTGAATTTTGTTCCTGTAACGTAAGCAAAAAAAAAAATATAATAAAATAAAATAAATAAATAAATAAAATAAAATAAATAAAATAAATAAATAAATAAATAAATAAATAAATAAATAAATAAAATAATACCTTGCTTAAGTCTTATATCATTACGCACTCTAGAAGCGGCTTAAATTTCCAACAACATTTCTACTCACTTTTATTTGGTAAGTGCTGCCTTTAGGAAATTATTTTCGACAAGGTCGGGCGTTTCCCTTATTTTCCTCTTATATAATTTATTTACAAAGAGTATAAGAAATATAGAAATGTAAACAACCTATATATACAGCTGAAGTTCCCTGTTCAAGTGAATGAGTGAAGTGGACACCGCAAGTAATGAGTTGAAACTTGAAGATATTTTCCAAAAATTAAAGTTTTTCGCTGTTAAAAATCGGTGTCAAAACAGTGATCACATGCTAGTATGAAGGATGATTGTTCAGCTTACCTAAAAAAGTGATCACATGCTAGTATGAAGGATGAATAATTAAATTAGCTTACCTAAAAAAGTGATCACGTGATAGTATGCATGATGATTAATTAGCTTACCTAAAAAAGTGCTCACATGCTAGTATGAAGGATGATTGTTTAGCTTACCTAAAAAAGTGCTCACTTGCTAGTATGAAGGATGATTGTTTAGCTTACCTAAAAAAGTGATCACATGCTAGTATTAAGGATGAATAATTAAATTAGCTTACCTAAAAAAGTGATCACGTGATAGTATGCATGATGATTAATTAGCTTACCTAAAAAAGTGCTCACATGCTAGTATGAAGGATGATTGTTCAGCTTACCTAAAAAAGTGATCACATGCTAGTATGAAGGATGATTGTTTAGCTTACCTAAAAAAGTGCTCACTTGCTAGTATGAAGGATGTTTGTTTAGCTTACCTAAAAAAGTGATCACATGCTAGTATGAAGGATGATTGTTTAGCTTACCTAAAAAAGTGATCATATGCTAGTATGAAGGATGATTGTTTAGCTTACCCCTAAAAAAAGTGATCACATGCGAGTATGAGGATGATAATTAAATTAGCTTACCTAAAAAGTGATCACGTGATAGTATGAATGATGATTATTCAACTTACCTAAAAAAGTGATCACGTGATAGTATGAATGATGATTATTCAGCTTATCTAAAAATGTGATCACATGCTAGTATGAAGGATGAATAATTAGCTTACCTAAAAAAGTGATCACGTGATAGTATGAATGATGATTGTTTAGCTTACCTAAAAAAAGTGATCACATGCTAGTATGAAGGATGATTGTTTAGCTTACCTAAAAAAGTGCTCCACTTTGCTAAGGTATGAAGGAATGAGTTGTTTTTAGCTTACCTAAAAAAGTGCTCACTTGCTAGTAATGAAGGAATGTTGTTTAGCTTCCTAAAAAAAAGTGATCCACATGCTAAGGTAAATGAAGGGATGAATTGTTTAGGTCTTACCTAAAAAAAAGTGATCAACATGCTAGTATTGAAGGATGATTGTTTAGGCTTACGCTAAAAAAGTGCTCACTTGCTTAGTTAATGAAGGAATGATTGTTTAGCTTACCTAAAAAAGTGCTCACTTGCTTTAGTTAATGGAATGGATTCTTGTTTAGCTTACCTAAAAAAAGGTGCTCACTTTGCTAGTATGAATGGAATGATTGTTTTAGCTTACCTAAAAAAGTGATCACCATGCTAGTTAATGAAGGATGCTTGTTTAGACTTTACCATAAAAAAGGTGATCACAAACCATTGCTAGTCATGAAGGATGAAATCATTGCAAATTAAGCTTACCTCAAAAAAGTTGATCAGCGTGGATAGTATGAATGATGATTATTCAGCTTATCTAAAAATGTGATCACATGCTAGTATGAAGGATGAATAATTAGCTTACCTAAAAAAGTGATCACGTGATAGTATGAAGGATGATTAATTAGCTTACCTAAAAAAGTGATCACATGCTAGTATGAATGATGATTAATTAGCTCACCTAAAAAAGTGATCACGTAATGTTATGAATGATGATTAATTAGCTTACCTAAAAAAGTGTTCACTTGCTAGTATGAAGGATGATTATTTAGCTCGCCTAAAAAAGTGATCACATGCTAGTATGAATGAGGATTATTCAGCTTACCTAAAAAAAGTGATCACGCGATAGTATGAATGATGAATAATTAGCTTACCTAAAAAAGTGATCACGTGATAGTATGAAGGATGATTAATTAGCTTACGTAAAAAAGTGTTCACTTGCTAGTATGAAGGATGATTATTTAGCTCGCCTATCAAAATGAGGGGTGCATCATCCAATATCAGTGACATCGAACGTAAATAGAATGGAATTTAGGATTCTCTAAATAAAATACTTTATATAAAATCATACAAGTTCGTGTCTTTTAAGCGAATAATACTGACAAATATATATACTAAGCATTTTATACAGCTCTCGGATTCATTTTCTTTCAGTTCCTATTCTGTACTAAAAGTTACTCATCCCTTTTAACACAAACGATCATGCTATTGGAATGAAGCAGAGTCTGGAATTTTCATTAAAACGATCGTGAACCAGATGATTTACGAAATCCCTAAATAACAGATGGTAAATGGTTATGTGGAGGTTCAGTAAAATGTTACATCAAGACACTGAACCAGATACCAACTAGTTTCGACCTATTTGTAACAAACTTACTTTGCAAGCTATAAATTCATGAAAACCTTTAAGTTTGGACAAAAGATTCTTTAAGTCGTCTGTTTTCTAGCTCTTAGCATATTTTAAACTTCAAGAAACCATTTCAAGGTTGAGACTTGAACAGCACATGCCAAGGTTGAGACTTAAAACATCGAATTCCCAGTTTGAGACTTGAACAGCAAATTCCTAGGTTGAGAATTGAACATCACATTCCAAGGTTGAGACTTGCAACTTCAAATTCCAAGGTTGAGACTTCAACATCACATTCCAAAGTTGAGACTTGAACATCAAATTCCAAGGTTGAGACTTGAACATCACATTCGAAGGTTGAGACTTCAACATCAAAGTCTAAGGTTGAGACTTCAACATCAAATTCCGACACATGCACTGTCTACTTTGCCAAATTTTATAAAAATCTATAAAAAAAAATTACCACGAAATCTTTTTTATGCATTCCGTAACGAATTTTGATTCATCCCTCACAACATGAATTACTCTACAGGCGTCTCAGAGAATATCAACTTGTACTTACCGAGCACAGTGCGAAGTCGCGTCATCTCACCTGTGGAACGAGAAAGAAAACTAAATTAATCATTTAAACAAGTGTGTAAAAATAACGAGAAACCTGCCGCAATGTGTTTTTTAAATGGCTGATGTCAAAATAAAAGACGACCTAAATGAAAAGATACAATTTTTCGGTCCATTATGGCTGTCACTTGTGAAAAAAAAAAAAATCTCCATCATGGCCATCATAATATTAAGTCCTACAGAGAGAAGTAATTTGGAATTTATAAAAAATAAATAAAGAAACTACTTAAGAAATTTCTTGCGAACGATAAGACAGAATCTGAAATAATAATATTTCTGTTAGGAAACTCATGGAAAAGTTATGAAAATATAATAGAAAGAGAGCTCGTCTAAATTAATAATAAACAATGAAAACGGAACAAGTGGTGCGATTCTCTGCAAGAATTAACATCGATTGGCAGTTACCTTTAAAGGAACCAGAAAGGCACTAGTAATGTTTCACTGAGCCTTTAAGGTTACACACAAGGCAACCTCGCTTTTGGATACATTGTACAACAAACTTTTTACACAACAAACTGTTATTTACATTGCTGTTAACTATGAGATAGTTCCTTTCTTAGACTTACGAATTCAGGTGCTACCCCTGCACAAAATTTCGTTCTTTTCCATCAGCCAAGGGGTTTCGGGGTCGTTATCCAAGACTAATAGTTCCTCGTTGGACCAGTGGGTTACGTGCTCGAAGTTCGATTCTCCGCTCTGCCAACGTGGAACCAGAGGAATGTATTCTGGTTGATTAGAAATTCATTTCTCGATCTCCACAATAAGCTGTAGTCCCGTTGCTAAGAAACCAATTGGTTCCTAGCCACGTGAAAAATATGTAATCCTTCGGGCCAGCCCTAGGAGAGCTGTTGATCAGCTCAGTGGTCTGGTTAAACTAAGATATACTTAACTTATCCAGGACTAATATTTCTTGGGGAGGTCATTATTTTAATGTTAGTCTTTTATGTTTTACGGTCATCTCCAACGGGCTTGTACTAAAGACGCCGCAAAGGTGGATACATAACGTGTTGAAACCCTTTGGGGTCACTATCTAAGAAAGACCCAAAATGTCTATTGAAAGGTCGCCAAGCACTCTCGAGTTATTTGTTCCCTCATGACGCAAAAACTGGAAATGGTTACATTGGAGAAGTCTGAAGTGCTTTAGCCAATACAATATGATTGTACCAATGACCCACCAAAAGCTTGTGTGTGTGTTCTCTTAACAGTACATGATGAGTCTGAGTCTATGAAATAACTTCGTTGCAGTCGTATCCAAATTCACTTGTTTGTGCCAAATACTGCCAAAATGGAAGGTAGTGTCTTGAGGTTCCTTAAAGTTTTATTCTTCTTCTTCTTCTTCTTCTTCTTATTATTAGTATTATTATTATTAGTTATTATTATTTTTTTTTTTTTGCTCTATCACAGTCCTCCAATTCGACTGGGTGGCATTTATAGTGTGGGGTTCCGGGTTGCATCCTGCCTCCTTAGGAGTCCATCACTTTTCTTACTATGGTGCCGTTTCTTACTAGATCACACTCTTCTGCATGAGTCCTGGAGCTACTTCAGCCTCTAGTTTTTCTAGATTCCTTTTCAGGGATCTGGGATCGTGCCTAGTGCTCCTATGATTATGGGTACAATTTTCCACTGGCATATCCCATATCCTTCTTATTTCTATTTTCAGATCTTGATACTTTATCCATTTTTCCCTCTCTTTCTCTTCAAACTCTAGTGTCCCATGGTATTGCGACATCAATGAGTGATACTATCTTCTTGACTTTGTCAATCAACGTCACGTCTGGTCTGTTTCGCACGTATCACCCTATCCGTCCTGATACATAGTCCCCAGAGTGGATCTTGCCTGATCGTTTTTTCTATCACTCCCTCAGGTTGGTGCTCGTACCACTTATTACTGCAAGGTAGCTGATGTTTCTTGCACAGGCTCCAGTGGAGGGCTTTTGCCACTGAATCATGCCTCTTTTTGTTCTGGTTCTGTGCAAGCGCCGGGCATTCGCTTGCTATGTGGTTTATGGTTTCATTTTCGTATTGCACTTCCTACATATGGGAGAGATGTTATTTCCATCTATCGTTCTTTGAACATATTCCTGGTTCTTAGGGCTGATCTTGTGCCGCTGGTTATCATTCCTTCAGTTTCCTTCTTTAGCTCTCCCCTCTGTAACCATTGCCATGTGTCATCGCTGGCTAGTTCTTTAGTCTGTCTAATGTATTGTCCGTGCATTGGTTTGTTGTGCCAGTCCTCTCGTCTGTCATTCATTCTCCTCTCTGTATATTTGTGGGTCTTCGTCTACTTTTATTAGTCCTTCTTCCCATGCACTCTTAGCCACTCGTCTTCACTGGTTTCAGATATTGCCCAAGTGCTCATATTCTCGATGTTGACGCAGTCCTCTATACTTAGTAGTCCTCTCCCTCCTTCCTTTCGTGTTATGTATAGTCTGTCCGTATTTGCTCTTGGGTGTAGTGCTTTGTGTATTGTCATTTGTTTCCTGGTTTTTCTGATCTATGCTGCGGAGTTCTGCCTTCGTCCATTCCACTATCCTGCGCTGTATCTGATTACTGGTACTGCCCCTGTGTTTATGGCTTTTATCATATTTCAATTTCCGGCGTTGAGTTTTGACTTGAGTTTCGCCTTGAGTCTCTGCATATATTCTTTCCTGATCGTGTCTTCATCTCTTGGTGTATTATATCCCCTCCTTCCATTATTCCCAGGTATTTGTATCCTGTCTCATCTATGTGTTTGATGTTGCTCCATCTGGTAGCTTTATCCCTTCAGTTCTCGTTACTTTGCCTTTTTGTATGTTGACTAAGGCGCATTTTTCTATTCCAAACTCCATCCTGATGTCCCCAGATACAATCCTTACAGTCTGGATTAGGGTATCTATTTCCTTGATGCTCTTACCATACAGCTTGATGTCGTCCATGAACATCAGATGGTTGATTCTGTGCCTCTTTTCTTGAGTTGGTACCCAGCATCCGTTCTGTAGTACTTTTTCATGGGAATCATGGCTACTACGAAGAGTAGTGGGGACAGTGAGTCGCCCTGTAAGATCCCTCTCCTGATATTAACCTCTGCTAGTCTTATTCCAGAGCTTGTAAGTATTGTATTCCAGTTGCGCATTGTATTTTTGAGGAAGCTGATTATGTTTTCCTCTGCCCCATATATTTTCAGGCATTCTATTAGCCATGTGTGTGGTATCATGTCAAAGGCTTTCTTATAGTCTATCCATGCCATGCTTAGGTTGGTTTTCCTTCTCCTACTGTTCTTCATTACCATTTTGTCTATCAGGAGCTGGTCTTTTGTGCCCCTACACTTCCTTATGCAACCTTTCTGTTGGTTGGGGATGGTGTTTGTCTCCTCTAGGTAGTTGTATAGCCTTTCACTGATGATACCTGTTAGTAACTTCCACATTATTGGTAGGCAGGTGATAGGCCTGTAGTTACTGGCTATATTTCCCTTACTCTGTCTTTTTGTACTAAGGATGTTCTTCCTGTGGTCATCCATTTGGGTGCATGGTGATTGAGATACAATGCTGGAGTTGTTCTGCTATTCTTTTTTTTTTTTTGTGGTGTAGGGCCTTGAAGTTTTTGATCCAGTATCCATGGACTTCATCGGGACCTGGGGCTTTCCAGTTTGGCATTTTCTTTAGTTGGTGTCTGACTGTGTCTGTCGTGATCTCTGTGAATCTTTTGTTTTTATTCTCCCTGTTTCTTCTTCCTTGACTTCCTGGAGCCATGTTGCATGTTTGTTGTGTGATACCGGATTGCTCCATATGTTGTCCCAGAGTCTCTTACTTGGTTCAGCTTCAGGAATTTCTGGGTGGTTGTCATCTCCTCTTAGTTGGCTGTATAGTCTTTTGGCTGGTTGGTTCCGAATAGTTTGTTCTGTTGGTATCCCTTATTCCTGTTCATGTACCGTTGGATCTTATGTGCTTTGGTCCTGAAGCCTCTGTTTTACATCTTCTATTGTGTTGTTTAGTCCCCCTCTCTTGTACTTTGTATTTCTCGTTGAGTTCCTCCCTTGTTTCTTGCTTCTTAGCCTTTTTTTCTGCCATCTCTTTCAGTTTACTCAAGTCAGATCTCATCACCATGATTTGCTTTTCAGGCGCCTTTTCCAAGGAGGTTGCTGTTTGGTTTCTGTTGGGTTGGTTGGCTGGTGTGGTTGGGTTCGTATCCCATCAGTTCTGCTACTAATCTTGCTCCTGCATATGCCAAGTTATTTGTTCTGTGATACTGGTGGTGTGTATTATGCCCATTATTTCATTGACCTCACTTGTTTTCTCCCTTAATTTCTTGGTGTTGTAGGCTTTCATGGAGGGGATCATTGTTCTCTCTGAATCTGGCTCCATCCATTGTCTAATCTTTTCTACCCATTCTGTCCTCTCTGTTACTTCGTCGGTGTTTCTTCGTGTGTCGTAGTTTGATACTTCATCCTCCCTGTCGTCTTCTGTGGCATCGTCTCTCAGTTCGACTTCGTGTAATTCGTTGTCGTGTGACATTCCCCTTTCAGTTCTTCTCTTTCTGTTGGGGAGAGCCAGTTCTTTTTCTTTATGTTCCTTACTTGGTCTGCCAGCCTCTGCTCTGTTTGGGGGGTGTATTCCTCTCATTCCAGATGTTGACCAATCTTCTTCTATATCTCTCTCCGTCGGTTGCTTCTGATGTAGCATCTCCATTATTTCCTTATTTTCTTCTCTTGTCCAATTTTCATTTAATTTTTTTTTATTATTACATTATTATTATTATTATTATTATTATTATATTATTATTATTATTATTATTATTATTATTATTATTCAATATATGACGCCTATGCATATAGAATAAGCCCACAGGGGCCACTGACTTGAAATTCAAGCGTCCAAAGAACATAGTGCTCATTAGGAAGAAGAAAGATCACGTAAAGGAAAATACAGAAAGAAGAAATGCCACTTATTAATAAACGAAAAAAAAATCATAAATGGTTACACAGATAAAAATGTATCAATGCAAGAAGAAGAAGAGTATTTGGGTAATAATGTATTGTACCACTTAATCTAGTTCAGTAATAATAATAATAATAATAATAATAATAATAATAATAATAATAATAATAAAATATGCTGGAAATAAACCCTCTTTTAAACAGGTCTTATTCAAAGTAATTGCTGCCTCAGCCGCATTAATTTTATATAGATTCTTCTCTGTTTTTCTAATTGTTTTCTCATTGTTGTTTAAACTGGTGTGCAACGCACCGAAGATTGACATGTCTCAGATAGGTAATTACCTATCTGAGACATGTCAATCTTCGGTGCGTTGCTCACCGGTTTAAGCAACATGAGAAAACAATAATTAGAAAAAATAGAAAAAAATCTATATAAAATTTATGAGGCTGAGGCAGCAATTACTTTTAATAATAATAATAATAATAATAATATAATAATAATAATAATAATAATAATAATACACAAAGCACTACACCCAAGAGCAAATACGGACAGACTATACATAACACGAAAGGAAGGAGGGAAAGGACTACTAAGTATAGAGGACTGCGTCAACATCGAGAACAGAGCACTTGGGCAATATCTGAAAACCAGTGAAGACGAGAGGCTAAAGAGTGCATGGGAAGAAGGACTAATAAAAATAGACGAAGACCCAGAAATATACAGAGACAGGAGAATGACAAACAGAACAGAGGACTGGCACAACAAACCAATGCACGGACAATACATGAGACAGACTAAAGAATTAGCCAGCGATGACACGTGGCAATGGCTACAGAGGGGAGAGCTAAAGAAGGAAACTGAATGAATGATAACAGCGGCACAAGAGCAGGCCCTAAGAACCAGATATGTTCAAAATACGATAGACGGAAATAACATCTCTCCCATATGTAGGAAGTGCAATACGAAAAATGAAACCATAAACCACATAGCAAGCGAATGCCCGGCACTTGCACAGAACCAGTACAAAAAGAGGCATGATTCAGTGGCAAAAGCCCTCCACTGGAGCCTGTGCAAGAAACATCAGCTACCTTGAAGTAATAAGTGGTACGAGCACCAACCTGAGGGAGTGATAGAAAATGATCAGGCAAAGATACCTCTGGCCTGACTAGGGTATCAGAACAAGATAGGGTGATACGTGCAAATAGACCCAGGACGTTACGTTCGATTGACAAAATCAAGAAGATACGTATCACTCATGATGTCGCAATACCATGGCACACCAGAGTTGAAGAGAAAGAGAGGGAAAAAATGGATAAGTATCAAGATCTGAAAATAGAAATAAGAAGGATATGGGATATGCCAGTGGAAATTCTACCCATAATCATAGGAGCACTAGGCACGATCCCAAGATCCCTGAAAAAGGAATCGGAGAAAAACTAGAGGCTGAAGTAGCTCCAGGACTCATGCAGAAGAGTGTGATCCTAGAAACGGCGCACATAGTAAGAAAAGTGATGGACTCCTAAGGAGGCAGGATGCAACCCGGAACCCCACACTATAAAGAATACACCAGAATCGATTGGAGGACTGTGATAGGATAGAGCAAAAAAAAAAAAAAAAAAAAAAATAAATAAATAAAAAAATAAATAAATAATAATAATAATATAATTTCACGTCAATCCCAATACATTAGATATCTATATTTCTAATTATTCTATTTTTTTCCAGGAGGCAATAAATGTTCAAGAAGACACTTTGCGGTTAAATGTTCAAGAAATGAATGACGAAAAATGATGCATGCAATAACAAGCAACATAAATGGATGTCAAAAACGGAACCAAAGGAAATGAAATATAATAAAACGTATGTTTTCAGTGTCATCTCCATCATTCGAAACTGCGGTAATGAAAGCTGACAAGTATTAAGCAAAGCTATTAATAATTTAACATCAGAAACAGTCAGTTAACAGTTGATTAATATACCAGGTGGATTGCTAAGTAATTCCTTCAATTTACGATTACGCACAACGAATCCAAGAAACAAAGTGCTCGTACAAAGATGTTTCATTTATGAATGCCTTAACGCCATTTTTGTGACAGGCCTATACAACATTTTGTCTCGGTCAAGGTCATGTAACCTGCTTCCCAGATATCAGGTATGTTTATCAAAAGAATCTCTCCTGTTCTGCTGGCATTTCATTCCATTACGTTTACAAGCTTAGTATAGTGGATTTTTTTTATAACCAGTTCAGTGAATATCCTTTATTCTGACTCAAGGAATCCTGTATTTGAAAGCCTCTCTAAGGTAATTTCTATTAAATATGACTTTTCCGGGAGCCATTTCAAAAATCTAATCAGGCCTACAGTAACGCAAAGTAGCTCCTGGTAGTATCTAAGCAATTATATTATAAATAATTTATTATATTCATATATGTACATTACCGTAATGCGAATACAAGGTTCCGTAGGTGCTGTTATATATAGAAAGCACCTTCTCTTCATATGATTTATATTTGGACACTTGTTGCAACTCTTCCAAGCAATAAGGTATAATTATTATAATTATAAAGAAAGAGAAGTTAGATTTAAAGTGTGTTACAATGTACAGAAGAGAGGGAAAAATAAGGACCTAAAGAAAAGCAACTGAATTATATCCTGAAGACATTCCATTAATCTGAACAAATGCCAGAATTCATTGTGTTCAATTTTTCTTTGATAAAAAAAAAAATAGAAAAACAGGCAAAAGAAAGTACAGGTGTGATTAAGCACCAACCGATTTTTGTACACATTAAACTTAACGCAATAAAAATTATCAAAAATATCACCTTTAAATTTATATTCATTATTTGGATTTAAGAGACTTTGCGCTTTGCCTTTCTCGTGAATAGCGTTGAGCGCTGCCAATACATTGATTTACTTTATATCCTAATAAAAGTCATTCATTTCTATAAAAAAAAAATATTTGCCATTATTTGAGTAATCATAACTCCCCGATATTTAAAAAAAATGAGTTTTTTTAAATAAAAAAAAGTCCAAACTCAAGAATAGGTTTTAATAACTTTATAATAATATAAGAAAGATATCCAATAAATATTCACCAGTTCTAAAATACAAAAAATAAAATATTAACAGCCAACCTGAATAAACTAAAATCATACACGTGTCTGTATAAACAGAATTTATCTTCTGCTTTACGATAAAAAAATCTTTATTGTTTTGAGCAACGTGTCAAGGTAGTAATGATACGAACAGTTTCGACTCTTCACAAGTATTCGAAATTTTCTTCTTTCTCTAAAAGAGTTACTGTATGCTATACATATTATTCATCGACCTATGCACATATCTATAATCAAACATATGTGTCCCAATTTTTCTAAGAGTTGGAGTACATACAAGCAATAATTGTTTATACGACCTTAAAGTAATTTCAGAAAGTTAAAAAGTACAATAGAACGAATTATCGAAGAAAAGGAAGGGAAAGTTTCCATTAAACCGAAATCAAATACCATTAGAATCGAAATAATCTTCAGTCCGCATCGAATCAGTAAAAGGAGAACGAATTGAAGGCCTGTAAATACCTTCTTTTTGTATAAAAAGGGGATTACATGCGATACGTAAGACGAAGGTATTACAACGTGAAAGGGTAAGAAAAGGGGTATGGAAAAAGAAGGGTCTTTCTTTAGAAAAGGCAGAATACGTTAGGATAGCGGGGTGTTTTCACAAGGCGAGATTCTAATCTTTCCGGACTAATTACAAGAAAAAGGGGCAAAAGGCTTCGTTGCCTAAGCTCAGATTTCTTTGAGGCTGAACGTACGTTCAGAAGTTCACAAAGTGACCTGGCTGGATCAAAATGCATAATATTAGGTTACTGTATTTATGTACGAGTATACACGGTGCATTGCATTCTTATTACCTATTAGCTTAACAGCATTTATACACTCTTCAACAATAATCCGTTCCTCCATAATAGGGACTGGCTCTCCTAAAAAAGCCAAGACCACGGTCACTGCTATGTCCACATCTTAACTACTAAATTATATATACTATGTGCAAATTCTGTGTGTGTATATATATATATATATATATACTATATATATATATATATATCCTATATATATATATATATATATATAGATACACACACATATATATATATATATATATATATATATATATATAATATATATATATATATACACAATATCGTAAAATTAGCTCACATTTTATATGACGTTGTTAATCCCGAAATAGAAGTCATAAACAAATGAATACATGCATATGCATACATATATATATATATTATAATATAATATATATATATATATATATATATATACCATATTTATATACATATTTATATATATATATATATATATATATATATATACATAATAAACATTTTTTAAAGTTCCGCCTTGGTTTGATCACCTAATACCAATCAGCGCTTTATCATCAACAAACAACAATCATACAACACTCTATTCACAGTCTATTTTATTATGCCAAAACTGCGCAATTTCCTTTTTCTAATTTTTTGCATAACACCATCCTTAAAGTATCACTCACACAAGGAGACAACATAAAATTGTCTCAGAATACTTTTACATCAAACAAGTCACTTTCCTTATTACACTGTCTCAATTGCTTTTACATCAAACCAGTCACTTTCCTCATTACAATCTCAATTACATTTACATCAAACCAGTCACTTTCCACTTTATATTATTCTCAAACCAGTCGCTTTCCACTTTATATTATTCTAACACAAATTTCGCTTTTATTCTAAAGATTTTCAGTTAATCTTAGAAACATATCTTCAATACTGGGCACCCTTAAAAGTCTGTGCACTTACTATGTTAGTTCTTCCTAGTGTTTTAGGTACATGTATGTCTCATATACTGTTTTCTCATTTAATTTCAAACTTATCATATATTGTTTCATAACAAACACTGGACTGAGTGCCTTTTCCATGTCTAACCCACAGTGATCTTTCCCTTTCAGTTCTTTTGTCATGTCATACTTTCCTGATCAAAGTCCTTGTACATGCATTCCCTTCTGTACCATGTAAAGTTAGGTCCTACAATTCTTACAGTCTCTTCTATCATTTTTACCTTTGTACACAGAACCTATTACTCTTTCGCTCATTCTTTTGCAACTCTTAGGCAATCCAGACATACCATCCCACTGCAATATCTATTCTCACTTGCCATCCCATCAATTCTTGGTGCCTTCTTGTTCTTCAGCCTCTAGTTATCGAGGTGCTATCCTTACATGCTCAATAATCACTTAAACAAGCATTTTCAAGTCAACATTGACCTTAATCGTGTACCTTCCAGACAACCTTATCTATATTCCTTTATTCCTGTACGCGACCTGCACTTCTGTCTTGCACCTGCACCACAACTACATAATCTCTGTTTTGTCCATCGCTTTACCTGTGGCTTCTGCATTACGCCACTTCGTCTATCTTCCTGCCACCCAATGCTCACAAAAACTCCTTATAGACTCTACGACGTCATCCTGGAATTCCACATATTCCTTATCTACTCCTTCCACTTGCTGATAGGAGGGAGGAGGAGAGGAATACCAGGGTGTGTTGGATAGAAGTTGAAAAGGGGAATTAGAGAGAAAGTCCCTTAATTCCCAGGAAGTGAGAGAATGCGCGCATGAGAGTTGAATGTTGGGCTGCTCAAAACACTTCAGATTAGCCTTGCCAGGTATCTGAGGCAGCTGAAGTTACGGAAGATTTTTTTCCTAAAGGGTTTCATTTATTTTGTTTGTTTGTATGGTGTTTTCACGTTGCATGGAACCAGTGGTTATTCAGCAACGGAACCAGCAGCTTTACGTGACTTCCGAACCAAGTCGAGAGTGAACTTCTATCACCAGAAATACACATCTCTCACACCTCATTGAAATGCCCGAGAATCGAACTCGCGGCCACCGAGGAGGCACGCCAACACCGTACCGATCACGCCACTGAGGCGCTGGGTTTCATTTATAATCCAGCAGTTGAAGTATTATAAAAGTGGTAATAACTGTTGTGTGGTTATATTTCTCTGGTCTAATATTACAAAACTTCTAATATCTAAGGCTTTGTAGTGACAAGCGTATCCAAAAAGCGTGAAAATTTGAGAAGAGGACATTGTGGCTACTGCAGTCACACACACGCAAGCACATACATAACTAAAAAATTTATATATATATATTATATATATATATATATATATATATATATATACATTTTATCTACGCATATGTGTGTGTGTGTGTGTGTGTGTGTGTGTGTGTGTGTGTGTGTAGAAGCACATTCAGACGGTTAAACAACAAATTTTAATCTTCCTAATAAACTAGCAACAGAAATCAGACAAAGATATGCCAATACTGAATCGTGCAAGTAGCTAAAGAAAACTAATACACAGGAATTCAGACAAAGAGTAGCCAATACTGAATCGTGCAAGTAGCTAAAGAAAACTAATACACAGGAATTAGCCTCATAAGCCACCCCATTCAGCAGGTATTCAAACACAATCAGGGACAATGCGAGGCACGAAAAGCATAAAATTATATCCTAATAGAAGAATGCTAACAGGAGCGACCCACATTGTCTAGAGGGGATCGCATCATAATGGAGAGGAGGAGGAGGAGGAGGAGGTGGGTGGTGGTTGCATGAAATAAACGCAACAGCAACTCTAATAATGAGGAGCCCTGGCCAAACTGAAAAGCCACTCAACATGCGGGTGCAAGGAGAATAATTCGCCACCTGCACTGTACCTTTGTTCCCTCTTGGCAATGTCCAGAAATGACTCTTCAATACGACGACGGACTCTCAATCTGCACAACTCTCATCGCGTCCTACAAAAGCATCTGACATGCACACATCGATTCTATCGCTGTAACCCACTATATATATACCCACTATACCTCAGTAACCTCTGTCGTGATCAACAAATACTCCAGATTACCAATCGCTGACTTTTAAGCGAAGCTATTTGCTCGTAAGTTTATTAAAACGATTCCACTGGTTTTATAAATGCAGTTAATAACGAACAAAGTTTGGCAGTATACAATATTCCACTAGAAGCTTTCCCCTCTCAATTGCTGCTGCTAAAACCCGGCCTTCTCACTGCATCCCGAACGATTCCTGTTGCATGGAATAACTTACAAGCTCTCTGGCAAATGCATCAGATAAGGCGTCTATTTTTTTTCTACCACATAAATCTGAGTTACTTTGTCCATGTCTCAGTAATCCACGCTCAAAATACAGAAGATAAATTCAAAGCCTCTAAGGTCTATTTACTCCTTTATTGGCTGTATAATTTCGGCCTTGTGGTACACCCCGCCCTTTCTTCACACTTTTACTCTCTTCTACTTGGGTTGAAAAACAGGTTTGGAGTTTGCAAGGACCAAGGAGGAGCAGGCCGTAAGGGTCACTCATCCATTCCCTGGCCATGTGGAAACGAGAGCAAAGCACTACGGCGGTTAAGCCCTTCTGACGCGGGATGTCCCAGGTCCTGCGGTCCCCCAGATGTGGCCCAAGGGACTTCAGCTTCTTGAAGATGCGTCAAGGACCAAAGTCACGTAGCTTTGCGCAGGATTCTCTCCTTAGGGAGATGCTAGACGGCGGCGGCGGTCTCCAAGCGGCAGAGCCCAAGAAGGAACCCCTGATTCGAAAACTGACTAAAAACCCCAATTAAAAAGGCTGCGAAAATTGACACCTAGCGACAAAATATGAAATGTGGACGGTGATGATGGCGGCCGAAGAAAAATCTAAAAATATGACAAACGCCTTCGAATGAGATATGTGGTGGAGCGCTTACGTATCGCCTTCCAAACTGAGACTGTGTGTGTATGTGTGTGTTTTAAGGGGAGGACCACCGAAAGCCGAAACTCAATTTCTTGTTCGGACAAAGTAATATTAGTGAGTGGAGGGAGTTACGCCTCGGGTTTTATAGTTGCTCTCTCGCCACTCCAGATGGTTTTCGGCCGTCCCTTTGACAGACCGCCCCAAGCCACACACACACACACACACACACACACACACTCACATAATCTCGAGACAGTCATCTAGATGCAAGCTTCAACATACATTTCTTGCCACGTACAAAAAAACAAAACCAAGAGAGTGATCACCAATAATCCGCATGACTCCATGAAACATTTCATTTTATTTATCACAAAATCAGTAACCATCTTCACACACGGAATGCCAAAAACGACTTATCCAGATTACCTTATAGATCTATCAGTTACGTTAAAAACGGATTTAATATAGAAAATATATTTTCAAAGCATTTGCTATAGCAAAAATCCACTTAGACTTTTTTTCTTTTACTTCACAAATTTATTAGAAAATTCAGTAAACATCTACGTAAACGAATTGTCAAAATGGTTTGGATTACTTTATAATCCTACCTAGCTACGTAAAAATATATTCCATATAGGAAATAACGTTTAAAATAATTTAATATACATGAAAAAACGTCACTCAGTAAAAGAAATTTCTTGAACAACTCGGGAATGTTGACACGTCTATGAAGATGTTATTCGGGCCCCTTAAGTAGAACAATTTGTACGAATAAAAAACAGAGGGTAAGGTTTAGCTAGAAAATGTGAGGGTGATACTGTGTGCTATGTAATCATTTACTTGCATTTAAACTTAACCAAGGCGAAAAATAACACGTGCGCTTGCTCCTTGCCCCGAACGCATTTTTATGTAGATATACCCACATACCCACATTTGCATATTGACTTACATTAAGTAGGCACATTCTGTATTTATGTTGATTCACACACACACACATACTTATATATACATATGCATCTATATACGTACATTATATATATATATATATATATATATATATATATATATAGATATATAGATATAAATATATATATATGTATATAATAAAAGGAGCCCATAAAAACGCGTTTTTATGGGCTCCTTTTATATACATACACACACACATATATATATATATATCATATATATATATATATAATATCTATATATATATATATATATATAGAATATATATATATATATATATATGTGTATGGAATTCGTTGCAACAGAACATTATCATATTATATTATATATATATATATTTATTTTTATATTATGTGTGTGTGCGTGTGTGTGTGTGTGTAGAAAGAACAGGACATCGCTGTAAATAACAGCAGTCCATTAGTCGACACGGGTTATAAAGCAACACTACTAATTGTCCATCCAATTTGTAAGCAGACTTAGTCCTAATACGTAGCGGCGAGCAACGGGGGTCGAATTCGTTAAACAATTGATTGAATGTTTTTCAAGATGCGGACGCTAATTTATTCTTTAATCAGCGGACAGCGCTAAAGCACTGCTAATGACATCACATTCGAGTCTATTAGATCTGGAGAGATGATGTTATTGTAGGTGCGTCAGTATCTATATTGGCAGCTCTCAAAATAATACTTGTGATTCTACGCAACTCGTGTGAGAGAGAGAGAGAGAATTGCGGATAAGGGAAATTACTAATTGTTAAGTCTTAAACATACGTAATCAACTGAACGGATAGAAACGGATAGATTTTGACTGAACTAAAGCAATTCTGACAAAGAGAAAAATATGAAGGGAGTATTAATAAGATAAATGACTGTATTACACTTCAAACCTAAAAGATATATTATATATATTATATATATATATACTATATATATATATTATAATAATATCTATATATATAATATATATATAATAATATATATATAATAGATATATATATATATATAATTAGTATTTTTGGAATCAAAATGATCTCTAACCATTTCCATTTTAGAGAGGTTGCACGTCGGGCACATAATATATAGCTATTTTATAACTCTGTTTCTCTCTTTCCTCTTCCTAGACATGATAGCAATTGTCAGAATATCGTCATTTAAATAATAACGCAGTGAAATAACGACCTGAAAACGAAATAGTTGGTAGTGCCAAAACACTACCATACAGTAAAGTTTTTGGTATTACAAGAGCACGTCTTTCTATATAAATACAAGTTCGGTCTTCGGCTTCTGCACAGAAAAAGTACTTAAGAGATTTTAGCTATATATATATATATATATATATATATATATATATATATATAATATATATATATATGTGTGTGTGTGTGTGTGTGTGTGTGTATACATACACTCATGTATATATACATATATATATATATATATATATAATATATATATATATATATTATACATACACTCATGTATATATTATATATGCATATATATATATATATATATATATATATATATATATAGATATAGATATAGATATATATATATATATATATATATATATATATACATACATACGTATATATATATACACACACATGTAGGCGTACACATACATAATCAATAGGCGTAGGCCCTCTCAGTAACATAGTTTCTCTCCAGTTCAACCCATCCCTTCTCAGGTATATTTTTTTCTTACATACAGCAGCAATAGGATTACCATAAAACACAGACATCTAATTCTTTATGAGGTAGGTCCCATAAAAAAATGAATCTGTGGGCAATACAGGTTTTCATTCTAAGACAATGAGAAAAAAAAACTGATTCTGGTCGGTAGCAAAGGTGATCTTATTAAACTTGCTTGTTCAAATTATTTACAATTTCATAATTATCTGAAAATATTTTACTACACGTGGAGAACTCAATCGTTGTGTACTTTTTCTTCACTTGAAAACTCATAATGTGCAATCATTTATATGTAAGAGGCTCAAATGCCTTTTTCCAAATTTATGAGTCACCCCTGAATATCAAGTCAATATATAGAAAAAGGAGATAACAGAGCATAGAAAAGTAGTCGGTCGTAAAACGCCTTACAGATCGCATTTAATAAAAAGAAAGAATTCACATATATGAGTTGGTGATGAAATAAGGGGTGCAAAAAAATTAGTAGTGAAAGAAGGTGAAAAGTATTTAGTTTTACTCTTAAGCAGTAAAATTTCAAACATGAGACATTAAAATGAACAGAAGAAAATTGACTAACATTTTTTTTTTTTTAATACGAGTGGACAGTTTTAAACACCTCAAGTTAATTATCTGCTCCATCCAACAAAATCTCAGCCTAAGCGCTGTTGAAGATAAGTTCGGTTTATAATAAAAAAACTATTTTTCATTTAGCAATGCCAAATTGAACCCCAAATTTACCTAAAACAACTTTATCATCAATAGAAACTAAATATCTATGACGTAGGGTCGGTTAGCTAAATCTCCAGCGTCAAGAGATACAGCAGCCTTTGAGTGGGTGGCCTTTGTCACTAACTTGCAAACAGAAATCTGTCTCCTCCCGCGACCTCACTCGTCTTGTAGTGCTAAACTCAATATTTCAGCCATGGCCACCTACCTCCTGTTGGTATTCTCATCAGAGCGCTTGCGGTCACTCCTGAATGCCGGGAGATTAAGAGAGATTTGAAACAGACGCACGGACGCTCTCGCACGTATTACGCAAGCATACAAGCATACCAAGCGCTTCAAGTAATGGCGCAGAAGAATTCAGCCAGTTCTCTGCCCAACAACAAGGGAGCATCAGGAAGAATTTATTCGATTTTCCGCCTAACGTCACGGAAGCATTGGGAAGAATGTAGCCAATTTTTTATCCAGCAACAAGGGAGCTAATATTAGGAAGAATTTAGCCAATTTCTATCCAATAACACATTAGCATTAAGAAAAATTTAGTCAATTTTTTACCTAACAACAAAGGAGCATTAGGAAGAATCTATCCAATTCTCTGCTGAACAACAAGGGAGTATTAGGAAGAATTTAGCCAATTCTCTGCCCAACAACACGAAAGTATTTGGAAGATTTCTGTCAATTCTCTGACCAAAAGCACGAAAGTATTTGGAAGAATTAAGCCAATTTTCTACCCAACAACACAACAGCATTAGGAAGAATTTATTAAATTCTCTGCCAAACGACACGGGTGCATTAAGAAGAATTTAGCCAATTCTCTGCCCAAGAACACGGGAGCATTAAGAAGAACTTATCCAATTCTCTGCCCAACAACACGAAAGTATTAGGAAGAATTTAGCCAATGCTTCGACCAAAAACATGGGAACATTACGGAGAACTTAGGTAATTCTCTGCCCAACAACAAGGGAGCATTAGGGAGAATTTAGCCAATTCCCTGCCTAACAAAAAGGGAGTTTTAGCACTTCTGTTAAAGGAAGATCTAGCAAAAATACATACTTATGCATCAGACAACACAGAAATAATACGTGTAAGTGCACGCGTATGCATTGACACCCACATATACCTGACCATAACGCATATTTATCATTCTACCACACAAGGAATCGATTATCGTGAAACCGAATACTTAATAACACTCGAGACATTTATCAGCAAAAATAAACGGTAAAATTAATCTCTTACATACCAGCCACTATCAATGAATTGTGAAGATGATACGTCTTCAGGAGATCGTGGATGAACACAGCAGATAAAGACTTTTATCACTTTATCTTCCACCTGTAGCGTAATAACATCACCTATTGTTTAATATCCTGAGCAAAAATGTACTTCCTACTCTACTTCTCTCTCTCTCTCGACGAGGTAATCCTCCACTGGGAGAGAGAGAGAGAGAGAGAGAGAGAGAGGAGAGAGAGAGAGAGAGAGAGGAGGTTAGATCTAAGCAACACCGTACGGGAATGTTTTCGTCTAAACCTCACGTGGCGCACTGTAAGCATTACTAAAGGATGTTCTGGCAGCGTCCCTTTGTCCCTGGATGCATCCACTTCGTAGTGTTCCATTTTAACTCCATTCCCGCTCCCTTTCTTCAGTCTTGCTGTTCAACACCTCTAACTATAACTTCTTAGTTCAAGTGTGAGGTTATGTCCGTTCCGCTTTAATTTACTTTATTTTTTTGGACGTTTGTACCTATAACGCTGACGTGAAAATTACACCATTTTTGTTGAGTCTGCCGTGCTGCGAATAGAATTCACAATATAACTGAATGAAACAATAATAAGTTCTTAAAGAGTTAACTTGCAGGAATTATAGTGAGCCTGATCTATGGTGGACCAAGATGGCACATTTTATCTTCGGGTCAGCCTCGTCTTCCATTCCACCACTTCTGAAGATGATGGTAGATTGGTTACTGACCGGAAGAAAAAGGCTGTGAACTATTGGTTACTGACCGGAAGAAAAAGGCTGTGAACTGTTGGTTACTGACCTGAAGAAAAAGGCTGTGAACTGTTGGTTACTGACCGGAAGAAAAAGGCTGTGAACTGTTGGTTACTGACCGGAAGAAAAAGGCTGTGAACTGTTGGTTACTGACCGGTAAGGAGCGTGTGAAGGCTACCGTGTACTGACCGGAACCGAAAAAGAGGCTGTGAACTACTGGTTACTGACTGAAGAAAAAGGCTGTGAACTAACTGTTGGTTACTGACCGGAAGAAAAAAGGCGTGAACATTGGTTACTGACGGAAGAAAAAGGCTGAACTGTTGGTTACTGACCGGTAAGAAAAGGCCTGTGAACTACTGGTTAGCTGACCGGAATAAGAAAAAGGCTGTTGAAATGTTTGGTTCGCTCGGAAGAAAAGCCTTGGTTGAACTACTGGTTACCTGGAACCGGAAAAAGGAAAAAGGCTGTGAACTGTTTGGTTACTTGGACTTCGGAAAAAAAGGCTGTGAACTATTGTTACTGACCGGATAAAAAGGCTGTGAACTGTTGGTTACTGACCGGAATAAAAAGGCTTGTGAACTGTTGATTACTGACCGGAAGAAAAGCCTGTTAGCTGTGGGTTACTGACCGGAAGAAAAAGGCTGTGAACTGTTGGTTACTGACCGGAAGAAAAAGCCTGTGAACTATTGGTTACTGACCGAAGAAAAAGGCTGTGAACTGTTGGTTACTGACCGGAAGAAAAAGGCTTGAACTGTTGGTTACTTCCTGACCGGAAAAAAGGCTGTGAAAACCTATTGGTTATGCCCTGGGGGGGAAAGAAAGGAGGAGGGGGGGGTTGGGGGGCAAGGGAGGGGGTGGGGGGGAGGGCGTAAGAAAAGGCTTGGTTGACTGTTGGTTACCTGGACCGGAGGAACAAAAAAGGCTTGAACTTGTTGGTTAACTGACCAAGAAGCAAAAGGCTTGGTTTGAACTCTTGGTTAACTGGAACGGAAAAAAGGAAAAAGGCTGTGAAAACTGTGGTTACTGGGACCGGAAGAAAAAGGCTTGTGAACTATTGGTTTACCTGACCTGAAAAAAGGAAAAGATGTGAACTGGTTGGTTAACTGACCGTTAAGGAAAAAAGCCGTTGGACTATTGGTTACCTGGAACGAAAAAGGAAAAGGCTGTGAACTGTTGGTTTCACTGGACCGAAGAAAAAGGCTTGTGAACTGTTGGTATACTGGAAAAACGGAAAAGAAAAGGCTGTGAACTTTGGTTACTGCCCGTAAGAAAAGGCTGTGAACTGTTTGGTTCTGACCGGAAGAAAATAAAGGCTGGTGGGGAACTGTTGGTACTTTGGACCGGAAGAAAAAGGCTTGTTGATCTGGGTTATGACCGGGAAAGAAAAAGGCTGTGAACTGTTGGTTTAAACTGGACCAGAAGAAAAAGGCTGTGAACTTGTTGGTTACTGACCGGAAGAAAAGGCTGGGTTGAAAACTTATGGTACCTGACGAGAAAAAAGGCTGTGAACTGTGGTTACTTGAACCGGGAAGAAAAAGGCTGTGAACTATTGGTTACTGGACCTTAAGAAAAAGGCCTGTGGAACTGTTGGTTTACTTTGCGGAAGAAAAAGCCTGGTGAACTATTGGTTAAAAACTGGACCTAAAGAAAAAGGCTGTGAACTGTTGGTTACTGACCGGAAGAAAAAGGCCTGGTGAAACTATTGAAAAAATTACTTGGGACCGGAAGAAAAAGGCTGTGGTTAACTGACCTTGGAAGAAAAAAGCCTTGTGAACTGTTGTTACTGACCGAAAAGAAAAAGCCTGTGGACTATTGGTTACTGACCTGAAGAAAAAGGCTTGTATGAACTGTTGCGTTACTTGACCGCGTAAGAAAAAGTGTGTGCAACTAATTGATACTGACGGGAAGAAAAGGGCTGTGAACTGTTTGGTTACTGACCGGAAGAAAAAGGCTGTGAACTGTTGGTTACTGACCGGAAGAAAAAGGCTGTGAACTATTGGTTACTGACCGGAAAAAAAGGCTGTGAACTGTTGGTTACTGACCGGAAGAAAAAGGCTGTGAACTATTGGTTACTGACCTGAAGAAAAAGGCTGTGAACTATTGGTTACTGACCTGAAGAAAAAGGCTGTGAACTTCATCATCGAGCTTTTGAAGCCAAGCAATCAGCTGAGGATGTCCTGAGCCTGTTCTTACAAAATTTGCATTTTGTTCTTGGGATGTTAAGAAAATTCTGTATAATCTTGATAGCTGGGGTGGAGAAGGTCCTGATGGTTTCGTCTCTTTATTTTCTGAAAACATTTCTAGTTTGTTGCCTCCCAATATTAGTAGTTTCTATGAATTTTAAGGTCAATTTAGCATCTTTGCAGATAAGCGCAATAGTAATACAGTGCCTATTCTAAAGGCTAAAGAGTAGCATATCTGCAGACTACAGTAACCGCAGGCCAGTGTCTATTCTCCCTGTGCTCTCCAATGTTTCAAAAAAAAAAAAAATAATCAGTTTTAAGCCACTATATAAGAATGTGGAGCCTAAAGGACTCTTCGCTGATAGTCAATAAGCAAATAGGAAGCAGTTAGATACCTGCGATGTTATTTTAGATTTGTTGTGCCATTTGCAAAAGAACCTTGATAAGGGTTTTAAGTGTGGAGTGAATTAAACTAGATTTTAGTGCCGCTTTAATTTAGTAAATCACAATACACTTATTTATAAACTTTAGAATCTTGGGGATGGGTGGATATGGTTTAGGATTACTTTAGGATTTCCTTACAGATAGGCATCAGCGAGCTGCTGTTGATGGGATTTTTACCTTGTGGAACTCCAGACACCAATAAGTCATAGTTCAATAGTTATTTCCTAACATTAGCCCGTTGCTGAATAACCACTGGTTCCATGCAGCGTAAAAAATACCATGTAAGCAAACAAATCAAACAAAACCTAACATTAGTAATTATGACTTGGACCATCGTTAAAGACGGGTCTCTCGTTTGTCAGTTTTCACAAATTGTTTTTTAAAAGATCTTCCATGTCACGGTTGACCTTTTTTATCCTTTTTTTCTGGCGAGAGCAACTATACTCTGTTTTTTCCATCTGTCCAACCGCCTGTGGTGTTTGCGTATGGTAACACTGCGCCCCGGGCTTTAGATAGTCACGCTGTGTAAGTTTTAGGTAAATAATAGGATATCTGGGTGTACATTTGCAACTGAAAAGTGTTGTAATAATTTACTGTATGCGAATTACACCGTTAAAATTAGAAATAGGATATTATTATAATTGTTGAATGTAAGCTGAATGTAACTATCTAAAGCCAGGGACGCAGTATTACCATACGCAAACAACACAGGCGGGTGGACAGATGGAAAAAAAGAGAGTATAGATATGCTGAATAGCAGCATTATAATGCAGTAAATGTTTAGCCTCGCTGTCGAACTTACGCAGTTCCAAAGGTTCTTTGCTCCTCTCTCTGACTCAATTGGAACTTCAAAAGTTCAAGCAAAATTGTAAAATATCATTACCCTACAACAATTCTCCTTGTATTTAAATAATTTAATTACATTTTTTGTCTACTTATCTATTACTTTTCAAGTAACTGATCTCGTTTTTTTTTTTTTTTTTTTTATTACCTTCTCTTACTTCTTTCAAATGAACGCCACTTCGTTGGAAGATTGAATTTCAAGTCAATATCCCCTGTGGGCTTGTTTCATATGAATAGGGTTCATGTTCTGAATAAAATTAATAATTTCAACTTCCTCTCTTCACAGTCTTAAGTGCTGAATATCCGAAAGTGCTCCAGAGCTTCGCCTGACAGCCTAAAGTTCGAAGATGAAATCAATACAACTGACCCAGCCAGTGAAGTCACTGAAGACAAATAAAAGTTAATGGAGTCCTATCCTTTCACCACATTATGGAAGGGGAGTTATTTGAAATATCTCTTAACTGTTTTGGAAATATCCGCATACTGCAGTGTTATCTGGCTTTTAACAAATTGTGGGATGAGAACGTCATACCATTAAAAAGATTAATAAATCCGAGTCTTTCAATGTACACTGTAATACTGGAAGCAAATTTACTTCCTTTGCTCCATTCAATAAATACATCTTCCAGTACTGGTAATCTTCTTAGACACGAAGATATGTAATTCAATTAAATTCCACATAGGAAATGAAAAGTGTTTTTATTCGTAAATGCCCAACAATTTCGTCCTCTAGTGGACCTCTTCTTGGAGCATTTATCCGCTCCAAGAAGGCCCATTGGAGGACGAAACTGTCGGGCATTTTCTAAGAAAAACTCTTTCGGAAATTTTCCATTGTGGAAAACACCTGAAATACATTTTCATTACTTTGAACATTTATTTTTATAGATTCCAACATCCTTTTCCCGAAGATTCATAAGTTCAAGTCATGTATATCCAAATGCAAAGGCAACTTCCAAGAAAGTACAATGGATCTTTACCTATAACGTTTTAATATTTGGTTCCCTAGAAAATACAGAAACCAAAGCATATAATTGATTTAGTTTTCAAATTCTTGTAAAATAAAATTTTAACGATATCTAGATTTTTCACTTCCATGCAAAGTTATTCACATAGATAAATAACCACCTATCATAAAGGAAGTAAAACAAGGAAACCCCAAAATGCGTGTAGAATAAACCATTACGAAGCGACAGAAACCTAAGTATTAAATTTTATTCTCAAATTCTGAAAATTCCCATAAACCTCAAGAGCTAAAAAGACAGGTGGCCATTGAGTCTATTTGCAGTCGAATTAGAATTTCAGACGTATATGAACAGGCATCATAAATATATTGCACATGAAGCTGCAAGGCACACGTATCTTACATATTTCATTTCCAATTCTAAAGTTGCACTGCACGCGTCTCATATCTGTTGACGCCAACATACATATAAATACACTTACGCTCACATTCTAATGTATATATCGTGTGTGTATATATATATATATATATATATATATATATATAATATATTAGTATATTATAATACATATATAAACGTAAATATGTCTATATATACACACAGCGTCTTAAGCAACATCAATATTCTGTGAGAACTGGGCAAATATCGAATGCATTATTTGTACATATGAGAGATTTAGACCATCCTATTAACTGGAGTCAAGCAAGAGCCTTAGTCCCATGTAATGACACAGTTAAAAGGAATATCATTGAATCTTGTTTTATCAAGTCAAATAATAGAAATGTTCTAATTTAAGTCTTGGTTTATTTAAATTCTTGATGCTTTCATAATGAAAAAAGTTGTAGATAAATATAAGCAACAAATTAATATATTCAGTTTTTACATGTTTTGGACTGTAAAGATACTTTGTAATTTCGGTTAGGGTCAGAATCTGTTTAAGTTTGTGACCGTGTGATATCCGATAATCCTGGATTATCCCTTTTAATTTTTACCCTTTTGATAATTAACCATCTGGTATTCCTGATCTTGTTTGTACCGCTGAGGCCTTCCTCTCCGATTGTACTTTAGTAGCTCCTTGACGATGTCTGAATAAAGACGAAAGCGCTTGGATTCCTGGCTATCATTTCCGTGGTATTCGCTTATTTATGAAGTCACGTGCATCTACTGTGATTTTTTAAGCATATGTATATATATATATATATATATATATATATATATATATATATATACACACACATATATAAAACTATAAATAAATAAATATATATATATATATATAGATATATATGCATGAGAGAGAGAGAGAGAGAGAGAGAGAGAGAGAGAGAGAGAGAGATTTTTAACATAACTTTTTCCATAGCAAGGAATAAGTATATAGATACAAACAACGCATCAACCACAGTCCCATTCATACTAACTACTAAATCTATTTACCACTTCTACATAACTTATCTCTACTTATCGCACTGAATTGAAATGTAAAACAGTTAAGAAGCTTATATTGGAGAGGAAATTGTGGAAGTATGGTTATACAAATAAGGAACTGGATAAAAATGTGGAGTATGAAATATTCAATGATTGGGTAATAGTAGGATACAAAGTTAATCAGTCATGAGATGAGGAAATAAATATACATAAAAAACTAAAAGATAAAATGAATGCTACAAAGACAATATCGGAGCACAAAAGAGCAAGTATGGAAGGATTAACAAAAGTTAGCAAGCAGATGGACCACAAAATGAAAGATGTGTGTTGTGTGAAGTGAATGTATTCCTGGGTACATGAAGTCTTTCGGTGATATGTTGAATGTGAACAATTATAGAACAGCATTCCACCCTGTGGTAGGGGTGTAAGAATACTACCACCACCGTAGGTCCTGTGTGTCGTAAAAGGCGACTAAAAGGACAGCCGCTGCCTTGCAGTCTTACTTTTTTAGTCAAAAGGCTAGGCCCACCGCCAATAACTGTGGAAACTGCTGCCTTGCATTCTCACTTTTTAGTAAAAGTCTTGACCCACTGCCAATAACTGGGGAAACTACTGCCTTGCAGGTGGACTTTTTAGTAAAAGGCGAAGCCCACTGCCAATAACTGTGGAAACTGCTGCCTTGCAGTCTCACCTTTTAGTAAAATGCTAGGCCCACTGCCAATAGCTGTGGAAAACTGCTGCCTTGCAGTCTTACCTTTTAGTAAAAGGCTAGGCCCACTGCCAATTACTGTGGAAATTGCTGCCTTACATTCTTACCTTTTAGTAAAAGGCTAGGCCCACTGCCAATAACTGTGGAAACTGCTGCCTTGCAGTCTTACCTTTTAGTAAAAGGCTAGGCCCACAGCCAATAACTGTGGAAAACTGCTGCCTTGCAGTCTTACCTTTTAGTAAAAGGCTAGGCCCACTGCCAATAACTGTGGAAACTGCTGCCTAGCAGGCTTACTTTTTAGTAAAAGGCTAGGCCCACTGCCAATAACTGTGAAAACTGCAGCCTTGCAGTCTTACCTTTTAGTAAAAGGCTAGGCCCACTGCCAATAACTGTGAAAACTGCTGCCTTGCAGGCTTACCTTTTAGTAAAAGGCTAGGCCCACTGCCAATAACTGTGAAAACTGCTGCCTTGCAGGCTTACCTTTTAGTAAAAGGCTAAGGCCCACTGCCAATTAATATGTGGAAACTGCTGCCTTGCAGGCTTAACCTTTTAGTAAAATGGCTAGGCCCCCACTGCCAAGTAACTGTGAAAAACTGCTGCCGTTGGCAGGCTTTACCTTTTTAGTAAAAGGCTAGGCCCTGCATAACCCTGTGGAAACTGCTGCCTTGCAAGGCTTTACCTTTAGTAAAAAAGGCTAAGGCCACTGCCAATAACTCGTGAAAACCCTTGCATGCCTTGCAGTCCTTTTAAGTTTTAGAAAAGGCTAGGCCCACTTGCCAAATAACTGTGGAAACTGCTTGGCCGCCTTGCAGGCTTACTTTTAGGTAAAAGGCTTAGGCCCACTTTTGCCAATAACTGTGGAAAACTGCGGCCTTGGCAGGCCCTTACCTTGTTAGTAAAAAGGTAGCCAACTGCCAATAACTGTGGAAAACTTGACTGCCTTAGCAGGCTGACCTTTAAGTAAAAGGGCCGAGGGCCCACTTTTGCCAATAACTGTGAAAACTGCGCCTTGCAGGTTCTTACCTTTTATGTAAAAGGCCCTAGGCCCACTGCCAATAACAGTGAAAACTGCTGCCTTGCAGGCTTACCTTTTAGTAAAAGGCTAGGCCCACTGCCAATAACTGTGGAAACTGCTGCCTTGCAGGCTTACCTTTTAGTAAAAGGCTAGGCCCACTGCCAATAACTGTGGAAACTGCTGCCTTGCAGGCTTACCTTTTAGTAAAAGGCTAGGCCCACTGCCAATAACTGTGAAAACTGCGGCCTTGCAGGCTTACTTTTTTAGTCAAAGGCTGGGCCCACCGCCAATAACTGTGCTTGATGACAGTAAGGGCATGCAGTCATAAAAACCCCTTTGCCAAATAATAAAACATGCCTGATGTTGTAAGGAAAGGCGCATCAGGCAACCGACCCCTTAGTGTAGGGATAACGGTGAGAAAGAAGATAGGTGTGAGCACTCCTGTCGAAGTTACTGGTGAAGAGGTACTGAGGCAATTATAGAGGTTAAAGAACGGAAAGACACCCGAGGGTAGACTTACTTTTCAGACTCTTTCACTAGCCTCAGCAGTTTCTCCTCATTACCATCAATTAATGCAAAAATAAGTCTTGTCTCAGCACCATATATCTAAATACCTTCCAAATTGCATTTTCAGCTCTTCTATCATCAGTTTAACTTAGTCTATATACGCCATATAAACCTTTTTCTCCATACTTTCAAATTTCTCATACAACCGTTTCGTAACACTTGATCCACAAACTGTTCTTTTCCTATCAAAATTTGTCATCTGTCTTACTTTCTCAACCAAAATCCTATAATTTTTTAGCCCCTTTCCCAATCAGTTTTACCAATCACTATTTCCTTCGGATACTTTCCCTATCCAGACATGCTTTACACACCCTGGTCAACCAATCAATCACACTACAACCACCATACAGCATCAACCCAATTTTAATCCCATCACTTCCTGGTTTATTTTAATTTCCCTTATGCTCCTCACCATCATAAAAAGTCAGTTATATCTTCAAAAGTCCCTTTTCAAAATCATGTAACCGTTTCTAGTCTTCAGCCCTACCTGTTTTATCTGCTACATTCAAAAACATCATCTCAATCATCCTACGACTGCATAGACGGTATTTTTTAATTGGCATTTCTTATTCCCAGATCCAATCGTTCATAATACTTCTATCTCTATTTAATGCCCTTAGAATAACGTCCTATTCTCTCATTATTATTATTATTATTATTATTATTATTATTATTATTATTATTATTATTATTACATGCCTTCTTTTTCTCCTATGGTACCTGAAAAATATCTGTTTTCATTCATTAAACTTCAAGTTTCCTCGTTTCTCCACTCACTGCTTGTACTCTCTCTCTCTCTCTCTCTCTCTCTCTCTCTCTCTCTCTCTCTCTCTCTCTCACAACGCCAAAACCCACGCGCACTCCAAACTAAATTCATGACATCATGGAATTTTGTACACTCTTCACATTCATCATTTATTCCTTCAACTTACGCCTTTGTATTCGTGTCTTCAACCTTGTCATTTTTTTTTCTTCCTTTCAATCTTCATCTTCCGTACACTGTATAACATATAATCCAACAAACGTAGCTTAATGAATCCATTTATCATTTTAACATTAAAATGATAAATGGATTTTATCATTTTTCTGGTGGAAATCAGGAACTCATATCCCTCTAACAAACAAAGTTCTCCCTTCTCGTTTATTCCAAAGACAAAAACTATACTTTAGTAGATTCACATCAACCGTGCATTTGATGTCTAGGCCATTCCCTTACCATGCTGGAAACTCTCAGTCTCGCTCGAGAGTTCACATAGGCAGGATGCATGTTCCACCTCTCCTGATGGATACTTTTGACGTATCCCTCAGGAGAGGTGGAACATACATCCTGCCTGTGTGAACTCTCTCGAGTGAGACTGAGAGTTTGCAGCCCTGTGATTGGCTTATCAACAGCCAATCAGGAGTGTCGTAAGGGACTGGCCTAGACATTATATGCACGGTTGATGTGAATCTACTAATTTCAGTTCGGTTACAATGCTGAAATTATTTTAAAAGCATAAATACTGCGTTGACAAATTGAATAAACTTAAAAGAAAATATCAACGACTCAAAGAGAACATGGAAATAGTTTTTCCTTGCGTTAGGCTACTTCATCATATGAGATCCGACTTACTTAGAAGCAGAACAGGCAGTAATAACAGAAATTTCATTGTGTAAAAATGAGGTACCATTTCTACCCTCTTATCTTTTCCATGTATGGGTAGATCTAAAGACAAGTTGTAATATATAATTAATGTTTGCTCTCTCTTCTCTCTCTCTCTCTCTCTCTCTCTCTCTCTCTCTCTCTCTCTTAAAGCAATAAAAAAGATGTTTAACAATGCATGTCCTTATTTCTTGTTCATTTATGACTCTCACCTTTATGGATAAACAAATAAGTTCAACGAAAATATTAGATAAATTCTCTCTCTCTCTCTCTCTCTCTCTCTTCTCTCTCTCTCTCTCTCTCTCTCTCTCTCAAAACAATAAGAAAGATTTTTTAACAATGCGTGTCCTTATTTCTTGTCCTCTTAAATCGATATGACTCTCATCTTTATGGATAAACAAATAAGTTCAACGAAAATATTAGATAAATACTCTCTCGCTCTCTCTGTTAATTATTGATCTCTCTCTCGCTCTCTCTCTCTCTCAATAATTACCAGAGATATTTTTACACAGCGGCTTAATATTCTCCATACCTCTCGCTCTCTATTGCTACGATAATTTCCTCATCTAAATGGACCAGGGAACATATTAGCCAAACCATTAGAGGGATCCTCTCTCCCTCTATTCCAAGCACAGGTAGTCCCATCCCGAATCCCATCATGGCCCCCAAATAAGCGTCTGGGTGCTCCTCCTTCCCTTCACTACCCGAGATGCGGTAAGAAACTAATGGGATTTGACAACTGGGCGACGCGTGGCATTAAGGGCCCGAACGTACCCATGTTCCAGTGATTGCTTCTGCCAGCTTGTTACCCGAGCAATATTTGATCATACGCATGCGCAGTCTCTAATAATGGTCCCCCCTCTACCTTAAATTTGCTCGCGGCTGCCCTAAGGAAGCGTGGATAATTGCAACGTTGCATGATATCAACAAAGCTATGATTCAAGGGACTTAATCCCACATTCGGAGGCCGAAGATTAGCATGCGATGAGATATTAGGCGAATAATGGTCGGATACGAATGTCTGTTTTGAAGGCAATTATTCTCTGAACTTGCCCCGTCTTTACTCTCTCTCTCTCTCTCTCTCTCTCTCTCTCTCTCTCTCTCTCTCTCTGCCGCAAAAGTCATTTATACAGAAGAATGTGCGAAGCACTTGGTGGATCTCCAGCGGTGAGCTTCATGACTTAAGCCTTAATAATGAACGAATAAACGATCCTCTTCGAGTAGAGATTTCACAGGTAACCGCCCATTGCTGTTGCTTCTTGCAGTTGTCAGTGCATGCGTGAGAGAGGAGAGAGAGAGAGAGAGAGTGAGAGAGAGAGAGAGAGAGAGAGAGAGAATTATTTTAAATGGGGCTTTTAACATTAGTACATTATGAACTTTTGAACCCTGGCTACAAAGGTTTACAGACATGTAGCATGTCCTTCACCAAATACGGATAATTAAATATGGCAATCTAGCCCTCAGCTAAATCACAGCAGCAGTAGCTACTACAGCAGCCTTTAGGAAAGACTGTGTTCAACCTCAGGGGATATTGCGTACTTCCTTCTGCCCATCTGGAGCGTAGGTTTTTTTTTTTTTTTTTTTCCTACTTGATTGTTTTCTATCTACTCTTGCCTGGAGGTAAACACCTTCCCCGTGTAGTCATTTCTCAAATTCATCTGTGACTTGTGCCAAACGTCCTATTTCGCAGAAGCTGATGACCGGGTGGCCGAGGAAGACAAGGCTCTGCTCCTCCGGAAGGCTAAAGGCCTCCTGGCTGAGGCTGAACATCCGTCAAACTTATTATTGCAGAAGGGCGACCACAGGTTTGATTTATGTCACCAAAGTCCCTCGAGGAAAGGCGAGGCTTCTCTTTGACTTTTTTTTTTTTATTTTTCTAATTTTTTTTTTAAGTTTGCGTCGTTTTCTGTTCTTTTTGCTTCCATACTCTAGAAATCGTGTTCTCTATTTCGCTCTAGTTTATTGAATAGTATATCTATTTAATTTCTGGTGGTATAATTGCGCATTTTAGCAAATTACTTTAGTATCTACGTGTTTCTAAACCTATGCTTTGGAGCTGGAAAAATGACACAAAAAAATTCTAAATTATTAAAAAATATAAATAAATCTTAAATACTTAGTTTTATGATGCTTGTCTAATAATAATTTTTAAGTATTATAACTGTCTTTTAGGTACATCTGTATACATGCATCACGTGTTTTGGTGATGTTCATGGAGTATACTGTATGTATGGGTATATTTGTAAATAACTCTAGGTGAGGAGTATGGAGTTTTGTGGGAGAAACTCAGACATTCTTCTTAAGATTGATACTAGAAGAATAACATCGGTGGAAAAAGTATTTTCATGAAAATTATGCACGATAAATGGAAAATACATAAATGGGGGAGTAACTAGTCTGGTACTTAAATGTGTTTGAGAAATTAAATGATATATTGTTTACAATTTTTTAAAAGAATGCAGCGATGAAGTTATTACGAGACAATTCATTAGATGTAGTTACTAAAATTTGGAACAATAAAATGTGTGCTGAATGGCGTGTTGAATAACTGATGTTTGCAGGAAATACAGTACTGATTGTGGATAGTGATAAAAACTACAGAGGCTTGCAAGTTTGAAAATGTTCACAAAGTAAATATGAGAAAGAGTAAAAAAAAAAACCAGAAAGATTGGACGGGTATCCCCTACCTGAGTAATATCAATAACATTTGGGGTGTGAACGGATTCACTCATGCTGAGTAACAATATTTCGTGCCATCGATTTGGGGGAATCGGGCGGGGAAGAGGTGCCATTATTTGATTTAGCGAGTAAATCATTTACATCAATACCAACAGGCAGAACAGCTAAAATATCATCAACATATCTATACCACTTTACAGGATTGAAAGTGACTCGCTGCGACGGGAAATTTACGAAAAACTACGTAGGACTACAGATGCCCTGAAAAGGAAACTCGACAGAAAACTAAAAAATCTTATTGATAGCAGTGATGTAAATGATTTACTCTCTAAATTAAATAACCAGGTACCATCGATTAAGTTTACTCTAGAATTGGAAAAAGACAATTGCCTCCCTTTCTTAGATGTTTTGATGCATAGAGAACCATTTCAATGTAAATTCAGTATTTATAGGAAACCAACCAACAACTTAACTTATGTTCATTTCTATTCAGGCCACCATCTTAACATCAAAATATCAATTTTTTCTTCTATGTTTTTACGAGCATTGCGCATTGTCAGTCCCCAATATTTGGATCAAGAACCTGAATACATAAGAAAAATAGGGAAAGATTATAATAAAGCCCACAAAAAGATTTATAGTGTAAGTAACACAGAGAAAGAAAATTCTAAGAACATTCTCAGTTTGCCTTATTTTAACGGATTTGAAACCATTAAATCATTGTTAAAAGCCTCTAAGGTCAACCTTGTTTTTTCCTATAATAACACATTAAAAGGAATGTTAATAAAAAATGGCCCCGAGAAAGCAACAACAAAATATATAAAATTCCATGTATGGACTGCCACTCATTTTATCTCGGACAGTCAAGCAAGCGCTTAGAAATAAGATTAAACCGATTAAACCGGCATAAATACTCTGTAAAGACTGGCCAAACATCTAATGCAATATTCATTAATTTAAGTGAAAACAACCACCGAATAAATTGGATTGGTAGTTCAGTAATTGCAAGGTCAAAAGATTTCTTATCACAAATATTTTAGAATCTGCCATAATACAACTTACTTCCCATTGTAATTTTAATATTAGTCGTGGCCTGTTTCATGTAGACCCTTGTATTTGTAACATGTTTAAGAATGACCTCAAAGATATAATTACAGACTTAAATACAAATTAGTTGCCTTAGAGATATCTTCGTTGTATATGTATGTTTAATATGTATTGTGAATATGTATTGTGAATATGTTTTGTTTACCAAGTTCTGAATAGCTGTCGCCCTATATAATCCTTTCATTGTCTTGTCCTTGTGTCTGAGCAGATTGACTTAATCTTTTTGGTTTTTTAAATTGTACCCATGTTTATGCTTGTTTGGGAAGGTTACTCATTCTCCAGGTGTGCCGGATTCTAGGTACTAATCTCCTTATACTCCCTATCTGTCAGTTATACGACCTTTCTTGTACTGTCAATTCCTCATGTAAGTCAGTTTATCTGCTGAGTAAAGGACATTGAGTCAAAAGATCTTGCAGAAACTCCGTTGCTTATTTTTCCTTCGTGGCTTATACCTTCATTTATATATATGTGTGTGTGCTTGTATGTATTTGTATTCAAAATGTATGCTTCTCAAATAAAAAAAAAAGGCAATGGTGCTTTAAATACCATAATTCCAGAGGCTTATGGGAATTCTTGGGGCTTCTGGGAATTTGGGAGGTTTATGATAACTCCGGAGGTTTCGGGAAATTATATATATATATATATATATATATATATATATATATATAACTATATATCACACACATATATATATATTACACACATATATATATATATATACACACACACACATATATATATATATATATATATATATATATATATATATACACACACCATATATATATATCAACTAAGTCAACTTATCAGTTCTGTGCAATAGCACAATTATTAGGAATACCTCGTTAAAACTGGATGGTAACTCCGCTAGTTACCATCCACTGTTAATGAACTCCTAATATATATTATATATATATATATATATATATATATATATATATATATATATATATATATATATATATATATATTAATAATGGCTTTTCAGTAACTTCGCACTACCATTTTACTTTCACGTGTTCAACCCCACACACAACTCATTTGTATCGAATTTATTGTTGCTCGGAATAATTTGTTCCCAAAGGGATACGAAAAGAGTACGTACCCTAACTGGGTTTTGTACTCACGCCTTTTAGGGTTGGTACATGGGTATTAGCAGACTTAATGTATTCGGCCATCTTTTTTTGTGGTCCTTATATCTGCATTCAATATTTAAAGTACTCGTACAGAAAATTATTTATCATTGCGATAGTTGTACTTTGTTATTTTCGGTAGATTTTCTTCACTTTCTGCTTTGATTTTATTTGTTTTCACGCTATTTATCCAATGAGGCTATTTCGGTCATTCACGCTCAACATAGCGATTTTAAAAAAAGAGTTTGGATAGGAAGTTAAGAGAGATCCAGATAATAGAGGAGATAAGGTAAGGGTGGAACTGAGTTTCTAGAAAACCCACAGATGCACTAAGAAATAACAGTTTGAGAGGTTGGACAGCAAGACTGTGGAAAGGACGCGGCGATGGAGGTAAGTTAAAGCTAAAACGTGGCTACTGACACTGCAATCAACCAATAGTAATGCCTACAGTGCGAAACGTGAGGTGCACTGACAACACTAACTCTCTATGGAGGCTGCTTTTTTTTCTTTTTTTTTTCTTTTTTAATGAGTTGTATGAGAACCAAAAATCCCCCCAAAATTATAATATATATATATATATATATATATATATATATATATATATATTATATATATATATATAAATTCTCAGTTGAAATCTATGGTCTGGTCTTATCCCACATCGTTAAAATCGAATTTTTATTATAAAGTAAAAAAAAAAAAAATACAGTACCCGACCAATCCCAACGTTGAAGTTCATTACAGTATATCTGATAGTATATTATACTGAAGTGATCATAAGTAGTACTAATAAGGTATGAAAAACTTAATATATATATCTATATATATATATATATATAGATATATATATATATATATATCAATATATATTATATAATTAATAATATATAAACCAAAAGCTTGAAGTAATGGCGTATCGTTATCTGGAAAAGGATAGGGTTCCCTTCTGTAAGCCATTAACAAAAATTTCCATATTTACATAACTTCAAGTTTTTGAGTTGCTTAAGTCGTGATGAAAAGCAAATGGAATTGTGTTCATTGTCTTATATATTGTATAATTAATATCTATATATTTGTGATTTATATATTCGTGTGTATGTGTATGTGTACGCAAGAGAAACAAAACGAGCAATAAACAATCTTGCGCGCGAATACCTATAGATTATTAGTATATTCAGAATGATTCAACGACTCGGCGGGGATTGATGAGTGACTTGTCAAGACTTTCCTCCGCGTGGATTCTGCCATGATTTGAATTGGCCATTGAAAGTGATGAGGTCATACCCGGCCTTGGAATTTCACATGACGTTTCGGATCGAGCCTGAATGAAGCACACTGTATTGGGATGGCTAAATCTTCAGGTATCATCTCACCCTGAGTCATCTGGGATGAGAATCAAGAACCTTTTCTTACCTCCCATTTCAACCTGCGTACTGGGTGATTAGCAACTATTGATTCGCAGCGAGGAGGGTAATTCCATAAGTTAGAGGGTGTAGGGGGGCAAATGACGAAGCACGAACCACCTCAGACGGATTATGCTAATGTGGCCTGTTGGGTCCATATCACCTAACCCTAACTCTGGAGAGACTGGTGGAATTGCAAGGCAAACATTCCTACATTTAAGCGATGTAATTTCAAATTTGGAACTGTAAGCGATGTAATTTCAAATTTGGATCTGTCTCTTCCTTGATTTTGGGAATATGCAACACTTCATCACGTTTGTTTGTTTGTATGGTGTTTCTACGTTGCATAGAACCAGTGTTTATTCAGCAACGGGACCAACGGCTTTACGTGACTTCCGAACCACGTCGAGAGTGAACTTCTATCACCAGAAATACACATCTATGACCTCCCAATGGAATGGTCGCAAATCGAACTCAAGTCTAGCACGGGAAGGGAGGTCTTGCAAATGCTCTCAATTTTCTTATGAAATTACTTAGCACTCCCTCAGGAAATCCTAATTGGCAGTTGTTCCGAATATGACAAGATGATAATGGAGAGCAATACTTTGTTTAATTAACTATACTCTGTTTTTTCCGTCTGTCCATCCGCCTGTGGTGTTTCCGTATGGTAACACTGCGTCCCGGGCTTTATATAGTACGCTATGTGTAAGTTTTAGGTAAATGAAAGGATATCTGGGTACATTTGCAACTGAAAAGTGTTTTAATAATTTACTGTATGGGAATTACACCGTTAATATTCGAAATAGAATATTGTTATTATTGTTGAATGTAAGCTGAATGTAGCTATCTAAAGCCCGGGACGCAGTGTTACCATACGGAAACACCACAGGCGGATGGACAGATGGAAAAAAACCGGTTTATAGTCAATTGCCCAAAGAATAAACAGGTATTTCGGACATTCAGAGCTCAGGATAGCTCTTGGAAAAAGTCCCCAGAGCCTTAATCGACTGTTTATAATATAATGATGCTGTCTATTGAACTACCGTATTAAGTTTTCCGAAATGGTGACGTCACGGCCTCTGATTTCCTTCTGGTTCAATATTATGGACATCTCGTGACTTCTTGCCAAAATGTACGGCTGCAGATTGACTCTCATAAAGTACGCTGCGTTTCTTTGACGACTGCAAGTATGCCAGATAGTTTACTTTAAAAAATCTTCGCAGTTTTCTCGACCTTAAATGAGTCGCGAGAGTCTTTCGAAGGATATTAAGTCTCTTTGATATTGTTGACAAAATAAGGGACACAGGCGCGCACTATTTCTTGAATTTCTTGCCGAACATGGTCAACTTGATCGAACGATTGAGCGGAATCCAGACAGAAGGCGACAATTTCGGCGTCGAGTCTTATAGTACTCTGATTTATCGTTTAGTTTGATCAATCAGCTGATATACCTTAAGTCTCCATTAGATAAAGCAGTGCATGTTATGTCCCTACGACTTCGAGAAAAACTATAGTCACTGGAATTTATTGCTTGAAGGTTTTTTTTATATGTTTATTTATTGAGGATTCGTCATAAGAGGCCAAGGTTAGTAATCACCTTGTGAAAGTATTCAGTACCACTAGAGAAATGAGTTAGATACTCCAGCTGAGTACATTCTTAGTAAGCAGATTCCTTTTACAATCATTTTTTTTACGGGCTGCTCTATATAGAGCAAGAGCCCGTGCTGGCAAAAACGACGACAACATAATTTTTGCAGTGATGGGAGTTGGTTGCCAGATGATCGACATTTATATAGTCCGGTAGACCCTCAATACCACGTTTCAGTTTCCAATGGCCGCTTGCCCAAGAAACAAAACAGAAAAAGTTTGGGTTAATTTTATATATTAAGCGTCGGTTCTTCGGCCAGGTGAGGGAATTTATCGGTCTGTCCGATTCTCGGTATTTCAGTGACGTCTTCATGACTCGACCAGCTGTCAACCACTGAGAGGAAGGGAGTGATTTCGATCTGGTTTGCCCTAAGGAGGAGGGTGACATCTGATATGGCTGATGATGGCCTGGTGTTCGAGGTGATGTTGGTATTGCAATATGCAGTGTCACATGCAATTACGGAGAGAGAGAGAGAGAGAGAGAGAGAGAGAGAGAGAGAGAGAGAATTTGTAAAGTGAAGCTTGGTTATACATACCAGCAATGTATTCCGTCTAATTACACAGGCTTTCTCAGTCACATGCCTGAAGTTCTGACGACAGTTCTCCTCCTGAGCCTCGGTAGATTGTTTGTATGGTGTTTTTACGTTGCATGGAACCAGCGGTTATTCGGCAACGGGACCAACGGCTTTACGTGACATCCGAACCACGCCGAGCGTGAACTTCTATCACCAGAAATACACATCTCTGACCCCTCGATGGAATGCCCGAGAATCGAACTCGCGGCCACTGAGGTGGCAGGCCTAGACCAAACTGACCGCGCCAATGATGCGCTCTGACCCTCGGTAGAGAATTGAGCCTCAAGTTTCAAAACTTACGCCTACGAAGGGCGGAGGGGCACGAGCATTCATTGTGAGGATATATGTTGCCCTCTTGATGATAATTGAAGTATCAAGAAGGTAAAACTAACGATATATTATTGTTCTTTCCATAACACTCAAAATTAGACCCTAAAATGTACAGATTGTTCACGTCATAATTCCCTCAACCTTCATTGTTCCACAATGGCGGCCGGGAACATAATTTTACGATTTTGTAAACTGAGACATTGCAGACATTTCTTTTATATCCGTCATTTCCTTATTGTGTTGTATTCCAACTTCCATTCATAGCACAGCGTCGAAGTGTGATAGAAAAACTGAAGTTTTATATTGGTGTATTAAAACTAAATGTAAATACTTAGAAGTAAACAAGTTACAAAATGATTTTGTGGGTTTCTTTTTCAATTGGTGTATTAGTTGTTTAAAGCGCATTCCGGAGACACGACACGAATTTTAACAAATTATTTTGATGACTAGTGCTTTTTTTATTTATTAAACTAGCCTTATGCCAGCATGGGCTCTTGCTCATCGAGCAGCCCGTCGTAATAACAATAGAACCAAAATAATAATGGCCTCACTACACTCTAGAGAAGGTCAATTTAAAACACCTGTGAGATTACGAAGCAAAAACACAAGTCACGGTATAACATTTTTGCTTTGAAACAAAATTAAAATACACTAATAAAAAAAAAAAAAAAAAAAAAAAAAAAAAAAAAAAAAGCTCCGAAATATATGATGGTTTCAAGAGACAAGAGTTTGATTTAATCAAAGAAGAGGTGAAATAGTCTTAGTTCAAGATATATTTTTTCAAACACAAGTCAGAGTAAAAGTTTTACTTTGAAACAAAATTAAAATACTTAATTTGAAAAAAAAGAGCGTCTCTTAAAAACATGATGGTTTCAAGAGACTAGAGTTAATCAAAGAGGAAGTGAAATAGTCTAAGGATTCAAGATATTCTTTTCTTTTCAACTGAATCAAAGTAACATTCCCAATTCAAGGAAGTGATTTTCTCCCTGAAAAGGGACCATATTTACAAATACCAAAAGGCAACCAAAGAATAGTAATCATTCAAAGAAAACGAAAAACCATGATCTTGTTCAGTAGCTACAAACTTTAACACAAGCACGAACAGACAAACAGACGAACATACGACACATGACCCAGCTCAAGTTCTTGTAACAAAGCTGAGAGCAGCTGGGATAAGATGGATCTCATAGAATTCTATGTATAATATCATTTATAGCTATGGATTGCTTGCAAATTACATGAAAGGCCACTTTTCTACGAGATCAATAATAATAATAATAATAATAATAATAATAATAATAATAATAATAATAATAATAATAATAATAATAATAATTAAAAGTAGTCCTGAAAAAAGTCGCTATTCGGAAAAGAGAGAAGAATCTCTACAGGCATAACGCTGCTGAAGTAGCCATTACTTTTAATAATAATAATAATAATAATAATAATAATAATAATAATAATAATAATAATAATAATAATAATAGTAATAATAATAATAATAGTGTAGCCTAACCATGAAATCCGTGAAACACATTTTTATAATCACTATCATCTCCATAGTCATTATAATAATTTTACTTGAGAACTGTGTTGGTGAAATAATCATTAAAAGATAGAGTTCCCATCTAAGCGAGTCCTACTGCTAATTCCTTCCCACGTTCTGACACAGGATATCGTCAACATCCTGTGACTGTTCCTTGGAATGTGGGATTATTTTTTTTATCGAGACTAAAAAGACTGTCAACATACGTAAGAAGCAGATCTTTGTAAATGTATTTATACAGTTTTTTTCTTCGTCCTTTCCGGCATTTAAGAAATAAAAGGAACAGTTTTACATTACAATATCTTCCATTACATATGAGAGAGAGAGAGAGGAGAGAGAGAGAGAGAGAGAGAGAGAGAGAGAGAGAGAGAGAGAGTATTGGGACTTTCATTAACATTTAAAAACATTTTATCAAGTCCTCAATCAAAGCGAAAATTGCATTTCAAAACTTCTCCTACATTTAGAACTGCGTTTGCACGCTACTCACTTGAACTCGTCAAGAAGAAACTTTTCAAGTGGTATCCTTCAACTGAAAGGAGCCCTTTCCTTCCGTCCTTCCTTCCCCGAGAATGGCATCAAGCTCCTCTTATCTTCCCACCGAGAAAGTTCTGTTGAAGCCCGTGAGAAATTTGATGGGTGGATATGACTTAAGCTACTATTTTATGGCGCAACGAAACCTTTCAAGCCGACATGTTCACAGTTACGTGCGCGACCCAGCGTCTGTGTGTGTGTGTGTGTGTGTGTGCGAGTGTGTGAGCGTGTGTAAGTGCCACGACCCCGTGTGTGCGTATGCAATGAAGAAGCCAAGCAGGTTCATCAGAGTCAAAAGAAGGCGGCATCCCGCTGGGAGGGCGTCTGTGGACAAGGACTTAGGCTATGTAAGGAGTGGGAGAGAAAGATAAGGCGAGCTTCTTACTGCTACCTTTTGCACATTGAAAGGATATATAACCCCCCCCCCCACCACTTTCCCCTAGTCCCCCCCCCCCCCTATGCTCTCCCCACCCCAAGTCCTTCTCTCTCTCTCTCTCTCTCTCTCAAGCCACTTTTCTTCAGCGGGGATCAAAAGCCCTGATACATTCGCACAGAAGTACCACTAAAAGGCCTCGTTACATCTGGGTAGGTGTGGCCCTGGGAGGAACATATACCCCGGGTGTGACCAATTGCACAGACGGTTATGAGGAGTCTGAGTGATACCCCGTAACAGCATCCAGGGAAACCCTCTGGGTTTCCTTGGGGTCTGGGCACGGAGGTCGGGAGGTTGTGGGCGCGTGGGTGGACGAGGCGATGGGTTAAAGAAAGAAGGCGGGAACAAAGGTATCACAGTCGTGCTAAATGTGAAATTATGGAACTGAATTCAAAGGTGTGTGCTGTGGTTCACATATACTTGATTATGTCCATGTGCTATGGGTGAATAGACGCAAGGTCACTCGTATTTTTGACCATTTTTATCTTGGAAACCTACCTAAAATCATACATCAAGAAAATAAAATCAACTAGCGAAAACCGTAATGCTGAAACCAATATGCACTACATAAGGATTAACAGAGCCAAAAAAAAAAAAAAAAAAAAAAAAATAAATGTCTTGATCATGCTGAATAGTTTGTCTACAAAATGCTAAATAGTAATCGGCAAAATTTGGTTCCTAGAAGTGCCTACGGGTACCATGTAAAAACAAGAACAAAAGGTTGAACATTTCGCTGATTATAGCTAACTTGTGATTTTCAAATTCCTAATTCATCGTCAGTTCCTTTCATATTGTATTCAACTTTTATCACAGCTGCAAAGGTAAATGACAACATATTTTGTTAACGTATAATAATACACAATTAGCTAACGCCCTTATATTGTAATTTATGAGAGCGAAGTGTGTAGGCATTTTAGCTAAATAAAAAAAAAAAGTAATCATAGAGAAATTTATTGTATTTATCTGTTGACAAGGAAAAAAAATCAATACAGAAGAAAAAATCAGGTCTGAATTCATCAACGAAAATAAATTCCATGCCGAATACTAATAGGCAACAGAGGAAAATCAGTCCAGTTTTTTCTCTCTCTCTCTCTCTCTCTCTCTCTCTCTCACATTTTTTTTTCTTTAATAAAAAGTCAAGAGGTTTTCCTAGCGCCATAGGCAAGACCTCACATAGTTTTCATTTGGCCAAGACAAGAGGGCTAGCCAGCCCCACCTACACAGCCTTACTCCCTTCTAAAGAGAGAGAGAGAGAGAGAGAGAGAGAGAGAGAGAGAGAGAGAGAGATTCTTTCAATTTTTTTTGAAAAAAAAATTCCACAAACAAATTTTTTTCTCAGAATTTCCGACTTGGAATGGGTGCATAGATTCTAACAAATGAAAGTCCGGCTTTGGGTAAATATAATTCTGTATGTCAGTCATCAGTTTTGTAAGCAAGACCAAGAGAACAAAAATCTAATTAATGTTTTATCTCAAAAAGGAACCCAATTCACTGGCATTCCATATAGCTTCAATCCAACTTTATTCCATTGTAGGGTAAGATGGAAATTCTATTATGAAAAGGAAAAAATTAACGGGGGGGGGGGTGAAATGTCTTTAAGCGTATAGCTATAACAGAAAATAGCAACGGCAACAGGTCCAGTTTTTATCAGAATATATATACATATATGAATATATATATATATATATATATATATATATATATATATATATATATATATACACACATTGTGCCTGAGTAAAGGGTCGCACTAGACCGAAAGTGCTTGGCTATCTCACTTTCCATTTTTCCTTCGTGGCAAAACCCATTTATTTACATAACTATATATGTACATGTATATATATATATATATATATATACATATATATATATATTATATGTATATATATATATATATATATATATATATATATATATAATAATATAAATCAACGATTGGAATGCGACCATATCCCACTTTTAACTTGGCCTTAATGACTGAAATATGGAAATCAGATGCAATACAGTGAAAACGTAATCTAAAGTTAAGGATAAAAGCATATATAATCGCTGAAAAGATATTAACTGACTTCTTTTAACCTTTAAATACCTCAAGGTGAATCCAAGGTCGAAAGGTCATCTCTCACTACGGAAGGTCAATTTCTAGAGATTGGTTTCATGCGAGGGCGCTCTGGAAGTCCGAATTGCTAATGTTGCCCGTTACCACCCTCTGGTTGGGCAAGTTTTCCTATCAAACGCATGAATAAAATTAAACGAAGAAAAATATTATATATTAATAAAGTTACAGACTTAAGGCGCATCCTTTCTGAAAGGTTTCATGTGTGTGTGTGTGTGTGTGTAAATATATATATATATATATATATATATATATATATATATATATATATATATATATGTATATCTATATATAACAGTAGTATATATATATATATATATATATATATATACTCTATATATTATATATACATACTCTATATATTATATATATATTGTATATATATTTATATATATATGTATAAATATATATATAAAATATATATATATATATATATAGAGTATATATATATATATATATATTTATATATATCTATACACTCTATATATTATAAGAGAATATATAATATATACCAATACTGTATATCTAAATCATACCTCATATATTATGTATGTATATCTATACAGTATGTACTTATACTAATAGTAAATAGTGTGTCTATTGTCTATATATATATAACCCTATATATATATATATATATCTTATAATAATAATATATTCTATCTATATAACCATTCTATATATTCCCTGATAAGTTTACAAATATATATAATGCTATAAGTATGTATATAATAGGATAAATCTGAGTATATTATATAGTATAAATATATATAAATATATATAATATAATATATTCTATATATATAATATATATATATTGTAATTATATATTTGTATATTATAATATTATAATTAAGTATATATAAAATTATATATGTATATATATTGATCTATATTATATATTAGTTATTATATATAGATATATATATATATTATATATATTGTGTGTGTATATATATATATATAAGTAGATATATTAATAATAAAATATATTAATATAGAGATATATATTAATATATATATATATATAATATATATATAATATAAATATATATATATATATATAATATATATATATATATAATATTCATAACGAGGAGACAGGACCGGCCAGCAACCCAAGTGTGGATATTTCACTAAAATGAGGGATTAAACTTCCAGGCACTCAAAAATTGTTCCTCTTTTTGTGAAAGATTGTGTGTGTGTGTGTGTGTGTGTGTGTGTGGTGTTGGTTTGTCTGTACAATCAAAATTATAGACTACACTGAATGCTGTAAAAAAATATGTCCCTGTTTCTGAAAGAAGCGAAAGCACTTATACATTCCGGTGTCAATGCTACTACAAGATCGACTCATCATCCCACAAACACACACACACACGCTTTTATCATTCGTATCGTATAGTACTTGTAGTATTCAAAGAAGACATGCCTCTGACACTACCCCACACTCGATATTTATAAGTACATACGCAAACTGCAATCGGAGGCATAAGAGAGAGAGAGACAATGGGTACTCGAGCGTATCACCAAACGTAACCGCATACAAAAAAGGAGAAAAAAAGAAAAAGAAAAACGAAGCGAATCTTTTGCCATCGGACGAACACACCCGAATGAATCCTAATAGAATGAACTCCAGGACCTAAGCCCACCTTAACCCTCGTCCCCTCATCCCCCGCTACGGGTGGGGAGGGAGGGGTGGTGGGGAGCGGGTTGGGGGGGTGGGGGAGGGGGAGGAGAAGACTTAGTCAATCGGTGACACTTGTTTATTTCGAGTCTATCGCAGCGTGACTTCTGTAGCACCGAACACAATGCCTTTGTTTGTAAGTTCGCACCACGGATCCCTTCTCATGCATGAGAAAAAAAAGTTTGGGCTTGTATGTGCGTGCGGGTCTTGTGAGAGAGAGAGAGAGATAGAGAGAGAGAGAGAGGAGGAGAGAGAAAAGGAGAGAGGAGAGGAGAGGGGGGGGGGCGGTTGCCAATCCTTTGGAAAGTTTCCCCCCCTGATTTCTTGACAAATATTAGCGTTATTCTTCCACATTAAGTGCAATCTCTCTCGTTTGAAATCATACGAATAAACGCAGAGAGAGAGAGAGAGAGAGAGAGAGAATCTCTCTTCCCCCTCTAAAAAAAGAAAAAGTTCATTATTCTTCCACTTTAAGTGGATTTATCTAAAGTACTTCCTAATACAATCTCTCTCTCTCTCGCTCCCTCGTTTGAAATCATACGAATAAACGCAGAGAGAGAGAGAGAGAGGGAGAGAGAGACAGAGAGAGAGAGAGAGAGAGAGAGAGAGAGATCTTCCCCACCCACCCCCCAAAAGAAGAAAAGGTTCATCCGCCACAAATCCTCGAATCCCCCAACCAATAAAACCAAATATGGCAATGCAACGAAAAGAAGAATCTTGTTAAGTGACGAAAGGCGCAGAAAAGGCAACAGTTGATGATGATGAAGATGACGATGGTGATGATGATAGCCCTCGCACGAACGCACACATACACGCACACGCACAAACACAACACACACACATACACACACACACACTCATCCACCTGACTCACTCGACCTTCAGATCTCTCCTGTTTTCTTATTTCAATCATACGTGACCAAACCCATTCATGCAGATCCGAAAGAGGAGGAGGAGGAGGATCTTCGCATCTTTTCTCGCCTGGTAAAAATTTCTATTGCTTTTCCATTTGTGAAGCAGATTCTCTCTCTCTCTCTCTCTCTCTCTCTCTCTCTCTCTCTCTCTCTCTCTCTCAACCAAACGCCCTGCAAGTGCTGAAAACCCTCGTCATCTGGTTCAGATCCTCAACTCACACATATATACACATACACACACACACACACACACGACGCACACCTGCTAGAGATTACTAGACCGACGACGGCGTTGATGATCATGACGACTGCTGAAGGCGAAATAGGTATGAGAGACTACAGCTACACATATGGTCTGAGAGAGAGAGAGAGAGAGAGAGAGAGAGAGAGAGAGAGAGAGAGAGAGAGTATAAGGAAATTTCATCAGAAACCGCTGTGTGGTTTCTTACACTACTGGTTTCCCATTAAGATAATAGCAAACATATCTGCAACAATACAACAAAAAGTTCGAATTTAGAAAAAATTATACACCTCTATCATTTTCAACATCCTTAGTTATGGTCAGCCTCTTTAGCATCAAACTGACAGCTAAGATTTATCTATCATTAATGTCATAACGATCTCAAGTCTGCAAATAAACATTCTTTATTCAATAAACCTTTATCCAGCAGTATGACAGTCTATGTTACAGAGCATTTGGGCATAACTATTTTTTATGGAAGCCCTATCATGATAACCGTCATAATTATAGATGTGTCAAAGATAAGATTTTTCCCTTAAGATAAGATGGTAGTACTAGAGAAAAGGCTGATGAGTTGCAAAGTCAGAACCTTCTTGCTCTCTCTTGGACCTCCAATCCATTTAGCCAGATTTCCCGGTCTTTCTTTCGTCTGTTTCCTAGTCAAGTTTGAATCGTAGACCTTTTAACCAACCAATCGCCCCACATTCACTTCAAATTACCACAGCATTTAAACATTCATCTGCCTCTGGTAACCTTCTCATTAATTCGTCATATCTTCAGCCTTTGTTCCTCCATACATACTACACAAGCTATTCATCAGTCCTTTCCTTTTCACTGGCATTATCTTTCCAAATTACATTCCTGTAGAGGAGATCTGGCCCAATAATCGTTTCATGCATTCAAGTTGTACCTTCACAAACACTCCTCATTCTCTTCCACAACTTTTGAAAACTCCTGCTACATTACATGATTAACCTACTCTGTGGTTCACTTCCTCTTTCATCCTAGTCTTTCATTATAAATATTACTAACTACCTTTACTGATCAGCTCCCTCCATTTTATCATCACTCGGAATGACATCCGTAGCCTATTTAACATTCATTTGCTTATAAACTCTGTTTTCTCTGAGATCATCAATCATTCCACACTATTTACAATCCCTGCCTTGTCCCACACGTTTGTATCTGTATCTTCCATCCTTTGTCTAACTCTGCTTATCAGTCAACCCACAAAGGTATCCAGCCACTGGGGTACATCGCACACACGTCTGAAATCACTAACACCTAACTGGTTATTTTTCTGTCTTAAGTGTTCTATCACTCTCTCTCTCTCTATCTTTGCTGTGAAAACTTCTGATATTCATATAGAATTACACAATATTAATCTATTCGGTGAATCAGTGTTCGGTAGGTCAATTTATCCTTGTATGCAGCTTGTCGTATTAAGCCCCATCTTCCACTCTGTCGAGCTTTGCTCGATGAACGGAGTTCGATATGACGTCAGAAGCGGGGAAAGTCAGACCTTTTCCGCTGTATCTGCGCTTCTCACGTCATATCGAACAAAGTTCGACCGTGTGGACGGGGCCTTAAGGTGCGTCCACACGGTCGAACAATGTCCGACGGAAAAACATTGTTACCAATCAACAATTGTCTGCCGGTCTTTGCCTTGTGAGCAGAGTAAAATCAGTGGTATACAACCTCATCTGGTACCACTGTTTGTTGCCAGATCTACTTCCTTCGTTTCAACGCTTATGACGTCATCCTGCTTCGCCTATGATATGGTAACAATGTTTGTCCATCGGACATTGTTCGACCGTGTGGACGCACCTTTACTCTCATGCTTTCCATACTGTTTCATATAACTTGATCCATCAACCCTTATCCTTATCTACAGCTGCTTGCCTTTTATCCAACTAATGATCTTTTAATCCCCTCTCTCATGTTGTCGTTCAAAGCCACCAAGTGTACTTACAAGTAGTATGCCTATAAAATGTTTACAATCTCCCATTTTACCTCCCACCCCTTCTGAAACCTTTTCTTCATCCGAAAATAGATAATTCATCCGCCTGCGATTGAATTACCATACTAAAGATCAATCAGTAGTCTTCGTATACTTCCTCTTAAATTTACATAAAATCGAGGAGAAATCCTGGAGCACTTCCTTTCTTTAATCTTTAAATTGCCCTTGTTACATCCTTAACAATTATTGACACTAGCCTCCCCAATTTAATAACCGCTCCTTTCCAATTTTGGATGACTGAAATCTGACCATTTTATAATCCCTTACTCTTCAAAATACACCATCAAAGGGGCTGCAAGGTTTTCTAACAACTATTTATTTGTATCTCTCTCCTATCTGTTTATTGGGCATATTAACATAAATGATACATTTAAATTGCCAAAACTAACTTTTTTTTTCTCAACATACTTGACCATATTCATCACCTCCCACCCATTTTCTCTCATCTTCACGATAAATATGTCACCCGTCTTTTCGTAGTATTATCATCGCACACTCTTCTTATTTTAGATGCATTTCATGCATGCACTCCAAGCAGACCTTTTATTGTTTCGCAAGCACCCCATAAACTAGCCTGAAAAGCAATATTAGATTACCCACCTGGCTACGACTTTTAACTTTCTCGTGGTCAGATGGGTAACGTGACCTCGTTCTGATATTCCGAATGGGGGTTCGAATCCTGCTACGGACGTCAGAATTCCTCCATATTCTTGAATTTAGATATAAGACTTCGCTTTGACAAAATCTAGAAAGTATGAAGAATTCGAGAAGTTAAGAGGGGCATTGTGGTAAAAAGTGACGAGCAGTTTCTATGTATTATCCTGGCATTTTCATCAAAGTTTCTTTATGTACACTGTTACTGTAGCGCTCTTTGAACTTTGAGAGCTTAGTCTATTTTCGCGCTGCTGAATATACAGGGTGTCCTAGAAAACAAAGGAAATTTTAGATTTACATTATGTATTTTACACACTGTTGCCTGTCTCAAGAGCCGATAGGCCTGACTTCATTGAACAATTAAATAAACTGTACCAAATTTCCTGTTGTGTGTGTGTGTGCGTGTGCGCGTTTATGTGTGTGTGTGGCACCCTGTAGTATGACGTTCTCACCACTCTGGTTTATGCAACAATCTCAAGTCTCCCCTCTCTTGGCTACAGGGATATCATTACTTAAACAGCAGTCTAACTATTTCCACTTCATCGAGGCAGTAACAACTTTTTTTTTTTTTTTCCTGCTTCCTTTGCAATCCCTGCTTATCAATCGAATGCGTCTCAGAGGTAACTCCAACGTTCTACATCAGTCGTGAGATGGTCTCCCTTTCCTCTCTTTCGGATTTTGCTCTTCTAACACTCTTGAGGCATTAAAAATCTCTAACTTCCTTTATTTTAAGTAATCCTAAGTATCTCATTTGACGCTGCCTATTGCATTCGGTACACGGCAATGAATTCATATTGTGAATTGTGTTCTTTCCTTTGCGCATTCCACACAATCTTTGATTTTCTCAAGTCGATATTTCGTCCTCTTCTTTGCATTATATAAAACAATGTGTAGCCATATCATATTTTGATATGTATAATCATGCGCGTGTATTTATGTCTGCATTTATATACACAAGACCCTATAAATGTATTCAGAGTCTATTTATAGGACCTTGAACTCACTCGCACATACACCAGTATGAAATCTTAGGCGTAGAAATATATTCAAGAGTCTATTTATAGGACATTGAACTCGCATACACCAGTTTGAAATCTTACGCGCAGCAAACGAAGTTTTATGAGCCGTCGTTTCAAAACGTACAAATATATCAAACACCTGTTTACAAGAATGACAGATCAGTTAAATTTATTGCTTAACGTCTACATTCTGACCACAATTGCTCGCACAAAACACAAATGCAAGACGCATGCGCACGAAACGTGTTACCCGCATGGACGTCAAAAACCGTTAAGGCTCCAGTAGTACCTGCAAAATTCGTTGAAGAAGAAGAAGAAAACTACCGTTTTTTTTTTATTTATTTATTTATTTATTTTTACAGGGGTTGGACAGAAAACAGCTCTGTGAATGCATACTGGCAAACAAGCCATTTTGGAATGTGTCAACATTGTTTGAATAGGGACTTTTAACTGAATTCTCAAAGATAAATAGTTTCAATTGTAGCTTCATTTCCCGAATTTTACCGCTTCAAGATTTTCAATCTCATCTGTTCCATTTTCCCCTCTGGTATTTTGATTTTCAAATTTTGCGCGCACTCGGTCATTCACATTTATACTTACACATTTATATATACAGTACATTATATATATATATATATATATATATATATATATATATATATATATATATATATATATATATATATATATATATATTTATTGCTTGTAATGGTACTGGGACTTTATGGACACCCTATACATCATACATACATGCACACACACACACACACACACACATATATATATATATATATATATATATATATATATATATATATATATCTATACATAATATATATACATATATATATGATGTATGTACGTATGTATAGGGTGTCCATAAAGTCCCAGTACCATTACAAGCAATAAATACTTGTAATGGTACTGGGACTTTATGGACACCCGATTTCCGATTTATGGAAACCGGAAAATCTCCAAAAACTGTATATACTATATATATATATATATATATATATATATATATATATATATATATATATATATGTGTAAGTCCATCCAGTATCATAAATGCCAATGGACAGAACGAACTAAATTCCTATACGGCTAGCCGGCAATCAATAACAACCTCTCCTAAAAAAAAAATTAAGTGCCCAAAAAGTTTCATCTCCAATGAAACAAATAAAAAGAGCAAATCTATAAAAAAAAAATTCATATAAGCGCTACTATATTTCATTCACTTTGCTAAGACTATTCGTAAGCTTTAGGGAAGTCACTGAACTTTATATGTAAACATTTTTAAAAATGCTGAATTGATTCTGATAATTTCACGCTTATCACATTACGTTGATTAAGTCTTACGTAAAACCCTTACGAAATACTGCAGTTTTCAACAAAATGTCCATCTTCACAGTTAAAATATACAGTTCAGCTCATTTTAAACCAGTGGTCCTTAACCTTTTTTGGCCCGTGCATCCTGTCACCATGTCAGAATGACATCCGCCCCCCCCCCCCCCCTCCCTTTCCAAAATTGTCTGCCTCCAAAAGTGCATTCCAAATAATGGTACCAAAATATAACATAAGCGCACAAGCTGGCGCTGAGAAAGCCCAGCGTGACCTCTCAGTAGTGTGGACCGATGCACACCGTGTTTTGCGTGGTCCTAGAGCCCATTTGAGCCTGTCAATCGTTGGTCATAATTCCATACCCCCTGAAACTCTAAAATTGCCCCAAAAGGGGGAAAACGCCCCTTAGATGACAATAATTTTAGACTGATGGAAATGCGATAACCCAGGTTCTCCAGAAATCCACTTAAGGTATACTTAACATTTTAAGCCACCCGGTAGATTCAGTTTAATTTGTAATCGAATATCTATTTACTTATTTTTGTATCTTTAATAATCAGAACTCCCCACTCAAGGAGTTTTACCTCCCGATTCTCAGCCACAATCCTACCTTTACTCAGGCAGCGACCACACTTGGCAGAAACTGCCTAGAACATATTCACTAATTTGTCAACAGAGACATACCGGAAATTACCATCAGCGAGTACACACACACACACACACACACACTATATAATATATATATATGTATGTGTGTATGTATATAATATATGTGTGCGCACGTGTAATATATACATTATATAAATTTACACTTAATGCCTTAGAATGGATTTACTTTTCCTCGATCATACACAACAATAACTCATGCTTTCAAAGTACCACTACAAAAACACCTTCATAATGCTGACTCCTCCAAAAAAAAAAAATAAAATAATAGTAATAGTAATAACAATAGTATAGTAGTAGTAGTAGTAGTAGTAGCCATGATTCCCATGACAAAAGTACTGCAGAAGATGGATGCTGGGTACCAACTCAAGAAAAGAGGCAACGGAATTAACCATCTGATGTTCATGGACGACATCAAGCTGTATGGTAAGAGCATCAAGGAAATAGATACCCTAATCCAGACTGTAAGGATTGTATCTGGGGACATCAGAATGGAGTTTGGTATGGAAAAATGTGCCTTAGTCAACATACAAAAGGGCAAAGTAACAAGGACTGAAGGGATAAAGCTACCAGATGGGAGCAACATCAAACATATAGATGAGACAGGATACAAATACCTGGGAATAATGGAAGGAGGGGATATAAAACACCAAGAGATGAAGGACACGATCAGGAAAGAATATATCCAGAGACTCAAGGCGATACTCAAGTCAAAACTCAATGCCGGAAATATGATAAAAGCCATAAACACATGGGCAGTGCCAGTAATCAGATACAGTGCAGGAATAGTCGAATGGACGAAGGCAGAACTCCGCAGCATAGACCAGAAAACTAAGAAACTTATGACAATACACAAAGCATTACACCCAAGAGCAAATACGGACAGACTATACTTAACAAGAAAGGAAGGAGGGAGAGGACTACTAAGTATAGAGGTCTGCGTCAACATCGAGAATAGAGCACTGGGGCAATATCTGAAAACCAGTGAAGACGAGTGGCTAAAGAGTGCATGGGAAGAAGGACTGATAAAAGTAGACGAAGACCCAGAAATAGACAGAGAGAGGAGAATGACAAACAGAACAGAGGACTGGCACAACAAACCAATGCACGGACAATACATGAGACAGACTAAAGAACTAGCCAGCGATGACACCTGGCAATGGCTACTGAGGGGAGAGCTCAAGAAGGAAACTGAAGGAATGAAAACAGCGGCACAAGATCAGGCCCTAAGAACCAGATATGTTCAAAGAACGATAGACGGAAATAACATCTCTCCCATATGTAGGAAGTGCAATACGAAAAATGAAACCATAAACTACATGGCAAGCGAATGTCCGGCACTTGCACAGAACCAGTACAAAGAAAGGCATGATTCAGTGGCAAAAGCCCTCCACTGGAACCTGTGCAAGAAACATCAGCTACCTTGCAGTAATAAGTGGTACGAGCACCAACCTGAGGGAGTGATAGAAAACGATCACGCAAAGATCCTCTGGGACTATGGTATCAGAACGGATAGGGTGATACGTGCAAATAGACCAGACGTGACGTTGATTGACAAAATCAAGAAGAAAGTATCACTCATTGATGTTGCAGTACCATGGGACACCATAGTTGAAGAGAAAGAGAGGGAAAAAATGGAGAAGTATCAAGACCTGAAAATAGAAATAAGAAGGATATGGGATATGCCAGTGGAAATCGTACCCATAATCATAGGAACACTAGGCACGATCCCAAGATCCCTGAAAAGGAATCTAGAAAAACTAGAGGCTGAAGTAGCTCCAGGACTCATGCAGAAGAGTGTGATCCTAGAAACGGCGCACATAGTAAGAAAAGAGATGGACTCCTAAGGAGGCAGGATGCAACCTGGAACCCCACACTATTACCACCCAGTCGAATTGGAGGACTGTGATAGTGAAAAAAAAAATGATAATAATAATAATAATAACACTAATTCAAATCGAGGTTCATAGTAAAAAAAAAAACACCCTAAATTCTAAAAGGAATGAATTCAAGAACTCGAGATGATATAGAATTACAGCCGAAACATTTAAACCGCCAACGACAGAGGGAGGGTATAAGCAGTAAGCCTCACAGGGCGGACCATTAATGCGCGCGCCTCCAAACACCTGTGCCTGGACGTGCCTAGCCGCAGCGCGATTAGTAATCAGACCTCATATAAACAGTCATGCTTGCATGCACTACAAACACAAGCACAACGTGCACCAGGACATGAAATTACATGTAGTAGTGGTCTTAAATATCGGCCATAAATCTGATTCTCCCGAAGGCAATAACTCGGGGGCCACTGTTATGTTTAGAATTAAGTGGTCGTCGGAGAGACGCGAGCAAAAAGTGAGAGAGAAAGAGTTACAAGGAGTTGCAAGGATTAGGACGTCCCAAAGACTTGTTAGTCCTTCCGAGGAGGCATCGTGTGCTCACTTATCTCTAGGAGCAGGTTTTACTGTGCATTCACAGTGTCCTGATGATTTTGTCTAGCTTTCTTTTAAACTCTTCCACGCTGTTGCCGTTTACAACTTCTGGGGGCAGTTTATTCCACGTGTCACTTATCTTGTATGTAAAGAAGTTTCCACAAGGGGATGTGTTGTGTCTCTTCAGTTCTAGTTTCTATCCATTATTTCAGAGAGAGAGAGAGAGAGAGAGAGAGAGAGAGAGAGAGTGTTCAAAGTTAACTTATATCCATGGATATTTTATGTCGTGAATATATAAGACATTCCTACTGTACCTAACGTAACCTTTTGATTTTCCTGTGTTCACCTTCATAAACATCGCAACTTACTGAACTGATCAATCAAATCAAAGAAATAAACGAACTGTGCCTAAATCAAAGCAAGATCAACCCACCGTAACCCATCAGAGCGAAATGCAAATTCAACATCACCCCCCGAGAGCGAATGCATGATTCATCTAACGGCTTTTTGGCAAGCAAAACCTCAAAGGGTACTAAAGCCTACGTTAGAAGTCCCATGGTCAACGCCGCCTGACACTCTTGACTAAGGTCTATAGACCTTGCTCTTGACTGATGACGTCATAAGCGGCCGCAGAAACGAAAATAACAAATTCTGTAATTGCTTTCTATTCATCAAGCACCTCGACCGACGTTCTCCGGTCATTGCGTCAGATAAGATCTAATGCACTTACTTATCAGGGGTCACAGGGTGTGGTGGGCTGCCCATGCAAATCAACGCAGTGTGGAAGTCAGCTTCTGCAATGACTGGGCTGATTCCTTATTCACCACAGCAAGTGATAAAAACAAGTGGAACATGCGCCGCAGTTTTCTGTAGGAGCCGCGGCCCGCCATGAAGCTTTCAGCCACGGTCCATTGGTGGCCTTTATCGTTGCCAGACGCACGATCATGGCTAACTTTAACCTTCAATAAAACAAAAGCTACTGAGGCTAGAGGGCTGCAATTTGGTGTGTTTGATGATTGGAGGGTGGATGATCAACATGCTAATTTGAAGCCCTCTAGCCTCAGTAGTTTTTAAGATCTGAGGGCGGACGAACAGACAAAAAGCCATCTCAATAGTTTTCTTAAAAAAAAAAAAAAAAAAAAAAAAAAAAGTTATACTTCCTACGTTTCCAACCGTGCTCTTGACAAACAGGAAAAGTGTGTGTGTGTGTGTGTGTGTTGTGTGTGTTTTTAAAGGGCTAACCAGATTTTTTTTAAAATTACTCTAATCAAAACTGATACCAAACACAGAGGAGGAAGGAATTCAAAACATGTGCCCAACACTGTTACCACCAGCAACTTTGTGGTTTATCAACAATTAAAACTGGGGCTAATTGAAGAAAAGTTCTCCTAAGGGGGAATCGGTGGAGATTAGGACAGTATAAGCTACTTCTCATAAGGAGCTGCTTATTAAGGTTTCTAATGCAGCGAAAATATGTCTGAACACGGTTTAATAAATATTAAACTCTCAATATTTAACAGAATAGAATTCAAATTTGAGACTACCGAAACAGATGAGTCGACTTTGTAGTAAAAAAAGAGAAAAAAAAGTGGGTGGAGTACACTCTAAGAAAGTAATCTGCATTTCATTTCAATAAACAGGGTATCCTGTGGTAGTGTCAGGATGTTAACTAGGACCATTTTAAATCATTCCCCACTGGTTGCATACAAACTAGTAGAGGCAAAGATCGCATTGAATCGTCTGAATACTTGAGAATTTGGGATACGTTCGCTTAGTAATTGCATACAAATTCTAAACAGAGAAGGCCATTTATCACATAAACACTTATGAATAAATATATTCTATATGCACCGACCAGCCTTCAAAGCACTCACTTTTGAGAGAGAGAGAGAGAGAGAGAGAGAGAGAGAGAGAGAACTTATGAATAAATATATTCTATATCCACCGACAAGCCTTCAAAGCACTCACTTAGAGAGAGAGAGAGAGAGAGAGAGAATTAGAGAGAGAGAGGGGGGGGGGGGGGGGGGGGGGGGGGGCGGGGTTGGTGTCGACAGCTTTGATATGTTCCCCTGACAGCCAGACACACACGAGAGAGACTTGAAACATCATTCCGAGTATGTCTAACATAGACTGTTAATACATATCAACTTACGATATATTTTGAAAAGAACCATACTGTAGAAGTAGAGAGAGAGAGAGAGAGAGAGAGAGAGAGAGAGAGAGAGAGAGACGGGGGAGGGGGTAAAGGTAACTTTCACCAATAAAGTCTTTTCATCCCAACTGAGATCTCTTAACAAGGAGATTTACCTTTATGGCTTCTCCTTCATCAAATATGTTTTTCCCACAAGAGAAAAATGGGCCTGAGATGTTAATGACTCATTACTCATTGTTGTTTAGAACAGACAATAAATTTATAGAACAATAGCTGACTGGGGGGGGGGGGGGGGGGAAGGTGGGCAGAGAGTAAAGGATAGGATGGATGGGCAAGAGACTCTGAGAGAAAGCATCTTTAAAAAAAAAAGGATTCAAATTACGAAACGCAGTCAGCGTTTATCAAGCATCAGTTTCAACAAACATAACTGAGAGCAGAATGGATTCCCCTCACTTATGCGGCGCAATAAATCCCGCAGGCCAGAACAACGACGAGAACAAGAACACTCGAAGAACAGAGTGAGAAACGAACGAGGTGAAGTCAGTCAGGACTGGAATACACAATGAATTGCCAACATCGGTCGCGCACAAGCCCCGTGTTTTATTGTTCCACCGAACCAAAGCAGAACAAAGCAGGTCTTGTAAAACGAATGGCTGAATTAATCAGACACATTGTCGTCACATTAGGGCATCATGTAGCGTGAAATGGGCCTTTTAAATTTAACGATAACCACCATTCATAAAAATGGGCTCAAGTACAGAACGGAGAGAGAGAGAGAGAGAGAGAGAGAGAGAGAGAGAGAGATAGTAAAGCAGGGGGGGGGGGGGGGGTGAATGCCCCGGGATGGCCCCACGCCACAAATTGCTCATTGTTTTCGACCACAATTTCACGGATCGTCAGGAATCGCTTGGGGAGGAGGCATTACCATGAATATGCCACTTAAGCCATTGTGTGCTAAGATGACCAATACGGGACCCGCCTCACTCCCAACTAGCCAGTGGGCCCCCTTACAGCAATTCCCTCCTCTCCTCGCTCCTCCACCCCGCCCCCCCCCCCCCAACCTCTTTCTGTCTTCTCCATTCCTCTCTAAACCAACCATGCATCCATTTTCAAAGACTCCACCCACCCCTCCCCCAATCAAAACCTTTTACAGCAGGGTTACTTTCAACCAATAGAAAAATCTTTTTGGATTTATGTTCAAGATTACTTACTTATCCTCACTTTTTTGATTTGCATCAAATACATGAAATCTACTATGATTTTTCTTTTATGTTCTACCAACCTGAAACACCTTTTCCACTTTCTGAAGCCACGAGAAAAAAAAAAAAAAAAAAAACTTCGTACCACCAAATCCCTACCTTGATTCCGTTACATGCACTCAAGCCTTCACTCAAACCAAAGAACACCATTCAAGAGGGCGATAACGCAGCTAATGCCACTTTCTGCTTGACTAAAGAAGGACAAAGGAAGGAATGACTGACTGCATTCAGACTGTGTGACTCGACACTAACGCTCCTTCTTTCCCTCAGACCGTAAACAATGATGACCGTGCTATACTGTACAACATATCCTCTGTATTTAGCTTTTAATCACTGGTCATATTCCTCCAGGACAAATCTATAGGCTAGTTACCTAACGGAATTTTTGTAAACCTTTTAAATAACGAATTATCCAGATAGAAGGGGGTTTGGTATGGTAGGGTACTCGCACATACTTCCTTTTTGTCAATCTTCTTATTCCCAGCTGGTTCACATTTTTATATGGGGTCGCCGTTTCACATGAGCCGTTTCCATCTATTTTTATCCTGCACTTCTGCCTCATCAATTCCCTTATCATGTGAGTCTCCTCTCCCACAGTCCTTCCATTTCTTTCTTGGTCTCCATCTTCTTCCTTTTTGCCAATGCCACTGTATTATTCAGCGACAAAACATCTATGTAATTACGCCAGAATGTGAATTGCTTTTTAAATATGCCTCTAGAGAATATTTAATATCTATTTCTTCCACACGCAGTTACATCCGGTATCAGATTACTGGTCAGTAGTATACTGTGGAGTCCCAAAACTCCAAAAACTTACACAAGAGACAGGTAAAACTTTGAATATACTCAAAAGAGGATGTAGGACACTTTAAGTAGGTCAGCCAATTTGGGCAAAATGGAAAATGAACTTAAGAAAAGTAGAAATTTATCATTGCCCAAAGTGACACCTAGGGAAACTAAGAATTATCCACTCTATAAATATGGAAATATACAACACTTAATCCAGTTCGTTCACTTGAGTCAAAGTGTCGACTAGCTTATAATATGAAATTCCAGCCAGATATCAGAGCAGCCAAAGTAACATCAACATGATAGCTGTCTATCTCCGACTGCAAGGCAAGTGCGAATTACTATACCTATACTCTGTTTTTTTCCATCTGTCCACCCGCCTGTGGTGTTAGAGTATGGTAACACTGCGTCCCGGGCTTTAGATAGTTACGCTATGTGTAAGTTTTAGGTAAATAAAAGGATATCTGGGTGTACATTTGCAACTGAAAAGTGTTGTTTTAATTTATTCCATGCAAATTACACCGTTAATATTCGAAATAGGGTATTATTTAAAGCCCGGGACGCAGTGTTACCATGCACATTCGCCACAGGCGGATGGACAGATGAAAAAAAAAAACAGTGTAGTACACCTTCTTCCTTGGATTCTCCGTTATAAACCTATACCTTCTTCGTTGGATTCATGGTTTTCGATGGTAATTTCTTTTCTCTTTTTTTGAAAGATTAAATGATGTAATGCCTTGCGCAACGGTACGTCTTTGTTTAAGTCAACGGTTACCTTTAAAATTTCCTTTCGCCCATAAGCCACACTGCAGAGCCGATGTCTTCACAGCCAAGAATTACGAAACTAAAAGATTTTCTTCCTTCAGCCTCAAGGATTTGAAGCTCACGATTACATTCAAAACTTCGTGGGTCATTTACAGCACTTCACCGGATAATTTTCTGAACGTTTGCCATTTCAGAATAAGATCCCAAAAGTTCTTTTACACATTTCAGGATCAAATCTCAAAAGTTTTTTTTACACATATTACAGATTAAGATCTCAAAGTTCTTTTACAAATATTACAGATAGGAATAATATCTCAAAGTTCTTTTACACATACTACAGAATAAGATTTCAAAGTTCTTTTACACGTACTTCAAGATAATATCTCAGTTCTTTTACACATATTTCAGAATAAGATCTCAAAAGTTCTTTTACATATATTTCATTATAAGATCTCATAAGTTCTTTTACAAATATTTCATTATAAGATCTCAAAAGTTCTTTTACAAATATTTCAGAATAAGATCTCAAAAGTTCTTTTACACATATTTCAGAATAAGATCTCAAAAGTTCTTTTACATATACTTCAGAATAAGATCTCAAAGTTCTTTTACACATATTACAGAATAAGATATCAAAGATCTTTTAAACATATTTCAGAATAAGATCCCAAAAGTTCTTTTATACATATTACAGAATAATATCTCAAAAGTTCTTTTACACATATTTCAAACATATATCTCAAAGTTCTTTTACACATATTTTAGACAAAGATCTCAAAGTTCTTTTACACATATTTCAGAATAAGATTTCAAAAGTTCTTTTAAATATATTTCATTATAAGATCTGAAAAGCTCTTTTACAAATATTTAATTAAAAGTTCTCAAAAGTTCTTTTACACATATTTCAGAATAAGATCTCAAAAGCTCTTTTACATATATTTCAGAATAAGAACTCAAAGTTCTTTCACACACTTATTACGGAGTAAGATCTCAAAGTTCTTTCACACACTTATTACGGAGTAAGATCTCAAAGTTCTTTCACACACTTATTACGGAGTAAGATCTCAAAGTTCTTTTTATACAAATTTCAGAATAAGATCTCAAAAGTTCTTTTATACATATTACAGAATAACACCTAAAAGTTCTTTTACACATATTTACAGAATAAGATCTCAAAAGTTCTTTTACACATATTTCAGAATAAGATATCAAAAGTTCTTTAACACATATTACAGAATAACACCTAAAAGTTCTTTTACACATTTCCAGAATAAGATCTTAAAAGTTCTTTTACACATATTACAGAATAAGATCTCAAAGTTCTTTTACACATATTTCAGAATAAGATCTCAAAAGTTCTTTTACTCATATTTACAGAATAAGATCTCAAATTTCTTTCACACATATTTACAGAATAAGATCTCAAATTTCTTTCACACATATTTACAGAATAAGATCTCAAAGTTCTTTTTTCACACATATTACAGAATAAGATCTCAAAAGTTCTTTTACATATATTTCAGACATAGATCTCAAAGTTCTTTTACACATATTTCAGAATATGAGCTCAAAGTTCTTTTACACATATTTCGGAATAAGATCTCAAATTGTTCTCACTTTTTACTGGAATCGGACATAAGATCTCAAACAGTTTGCTTTTTACACTTATTTCGGAATAAGATCTCAAAGTTCTTTTACACTTATTTCGGAATAAGATCTCAAAGTTCGCGTTCAGTTTACACGGCTATTTCGGCGGAATAAGATCTCAAAGTTCTTTTACACATATTTCGGAATAAGATCTCAAAGTTCTTTTACACTTATTTCGGAATAAGATCTCAAAGTTCTTTTACACTTATTTCGGAATAAGATCTCAAAGTTCTTTTACACATATCACAGAATAACCATCCGTATTATTTCATTATTCAGTCTCTTAGTCTTCCAATTCTATTTTCTTATCTATATTCTTTAACAAATCCGCTTCGAATATTAACGGTGTAATTCGCATACAGTAAATAATAATACACTTTTCAGTTGCAAATGTACACCCAGATATCCTTTTATTTACCTAAAACTTGCACGTAGCGTAACTATCTAAAGCCCGGGACGCAGTGTTACTATACAAAAACACCACAGGCGGATGGACAGATGGAAAAAAAACAGAGTTTAGTTCATCTCTGATTCACTTCGCACGATGCAGAAAGAAACAAACCAGTTAAAAGTGCTTTGCATTCGACCTAACTTCAAATCCATTTGTTTATTTAAACTTCACAAACTTCATTTTCACGGCCGTCAGTTACTGCTTCACTTGATCCATTTATGGTTTATCTACACAGAAAAAAACTAATGGGTTGTGATTTTATCAAATGGAAAATCACTCAACTCTGTTTACTTGGGGATAAGCACAATGGGAGGGCGTAAAAATCGTACCCTAAATTAGCATTCGTCAGTATTCATAAACGCCATGATATTAGAGGGCTCAACAGCATAATTGTTACATCTCTCTCTCTCTCTCTCTCTCTCTCTCTCTCTCTCTCTCTCTCTCTCTCTATCTATATATATATATCTATATATATATATATTTATATAGATATTATATATATATAATTATATATATATAAATATATATATATATATAATATATATAATATATATATATATATATATATATTATATACAATCACACACACACACATATATATACACACACCATATATGTGTGTGTATTATATATAAATAATATATATATATTTATTATACCCTATATATATATATATATATATATATATATATATATATTAATTATATTCATATGTGTTAACCGAAGAGGAATTGTTTTAGTTGATAAGAAATTGGTCTGCTCATGGGCGCGAACCAAGGAACCAAGAATTCAGGTCGTGGAGTGAAGCCCTTTAAACCACACGGCTATCAAGAGAGGTACAAGTTAACAATGCCTCTCACAGACAAAAATCCCTTTCGCGTTCAGATATTCGTTGTTTTGGAGTCGGCATCAACCCACTTCGACCTTGATCACTTTGTATTGCTTTTGTCGCACGTAACCATATTATGAGTCTTATCACGTCACCGTGATTCATATATACGCATTTGATCACTTTGTATTGCTTTTGTCGCACGTAACCATATTATGAGTCTTATCACGTCACCGTGATTCATATATACGCATTAAGTTAAAATATGTCCACTAATATCTCATTCACTCTACCTCGGAATTCTTGGTTCCTTGGGTCGCCCCCATGATCGACGAATTTCTGATCAACTAATAAAATTCCCCTTCCGTTTACATATATGAAAATATATTAATCCCGAGGTTGAGCGAATTTGGTATTAAAGGAAATTTGTAGCTAAATGCGTGTATATGAATCACGGTGATGTAATAAGACATGCTTATATATATATATATATATATATATATATAATAGTATAGTATATATATTATATATACCTAAATAAACACACAGCATACATATTTAGTGTACATGTCTGAGCAACATAAATCTGACCATGCGCTCAATTCAAACTTATTTTTGACAGCTTGCCTTACCTTGACTACACTTACTAATCCTTATGCAGTGACAAGCTAGTTATAATCAGGAAAAGTAAAAAAAAAAACTAGAACCAGCAAATGTAACCCCACATTATCGTACCCAGAGAAAGAAACATTCGATTTATTAAATAATAATTTCATCAAACACTTCCTCCGGGAGGAACCGCCCAAAGATCTCCAGGGTGCACAACACTAAATTTTTTTTTTTTCTACACTTTCAAATAAAGTGGAATGCCTTTGCGAATGTACCTGACGAAGGGTCCACACTAAAATAGAGAAAAAAAAAACATTTTATATGAAATATCCATAATTTTTCTTTATTATCAAATACAGTGGAATGTTTTTAAGAATGATACTGACCAAGACCAAGATTCTCCACTAAAAAAAAAAAAAAAAAAAAAAAAAAAAAAAAGTTTTATAAGAAATATCCATCATTCTTCTATATTATTAAATACAATGGAATGTCTTCGCGAATGCACCTAACGAAGACTCCACACTAAAATAGAGAGAAAAAATAACTGTTTTATATGAAATATCCATAATTTTTCTATATTATCAAATACAGTGGAATGTTTTTAAGAATGTACCTGGCCAAGACTCCATACTAAAATAGAAAGAAAAACGTTTAATAAGAAATACCCATCATTTTTCTATACTATTAAATAAAGTGCAATGTTTTTAAGAATGATACTGACCAAGACTCCACACACACACACACACACACACAAAAAACGTTTTATAAGAAATATCCATCATTCTTCTATACTATTAAATATAGTGGAATGCTTTTAAGAATGTATCTGACCAAGATTCCATACTAAAATAGAAAAAAAGTTTAATAAGAAATACCCATCATTTTTCTATATTATCAAATAAAGTGGAATGTCTTTAAGAATGATACTGACCAAGATTCCACACTAACATGAAAAAAATGTATAACAAATACCCATCATTCTTTTATATTATCAAATAAAGTGGAATGTTTTTAAGAATGATGCTGATCAAGATTCCACACTAACAAACGAAAAAATTTATAAGAAATATCCATCATTTTTCTGTCATTAAATACAGTGGAATGTCTCTAAGAATGATACTGACCAAGATTCCACACTAACAAAATTTTTTTTTATAAGAAATACCCATCATTTTTCTATATCATCAAATACAGTGGAATGTTTTTAAGAATGATGCTGTGCTGATTAAGATTCCACACTAACAAACAAACAAAATTTATAAGAAATATCCATCATTTTTCTGTCATTAAATACAGTGGAATGTCTCTAAGAATGATACTGACCAAGATTTGACACAGACATTGAAAAAAACGGTTTATAAGAAATGCTCCAATAAATTTAAGTGCAATGGGCATGCAGCAGCCTTGATGGAATCTTGTTAAACTTTTAAATATGACAGTCACCTAATCGATAGTGAAATGAATTAAAGGAGAGAGAACTTTTATCAAATCCTTGCAACATGATAAGTTGATTTTCCGAAGAAGTAACTCTGCTTTTAAAATAGGGTAAAGCATAAACCAAGCTTAAAGAAACAGAAAATTCAATAGTGACAGTTTTAAAAAACGTTTTGATATTCCACTGAGAAAGGAAGAAACCACACGCTTTTCTTAAAAAAAAAAAAAAAAAAAAAAAAAAAAAAAAAAAAAAAAAACGTAAACACGCTGGGATCCTACATGAAGACATCAAGATATACGACGGAGGGCCTAATCCCAACAGATCCAACCAGACAGTCGGCTTCAGTGGAATGGAGAAATTTTGTATGTTCGTATTGCCGATAAAAAATAAAGTAGGAAAAATGAAGATGCTTAGGCCGTCAAGTACCGACGAAAAACAAGAATGAATTTAACGACTATACTTCTAGAAAATATCTTGAATTTCCTGAATGATAATTCTAATATGACGAGTAAATGCGTCCCTATCATTTACTGGGCAATTAATCACAACCTTTAAAAAAAATTATATTCATTGGTGCCAAATATTTGCATGAATGTTTCAAGACAACGGATGAGATAGGCGCTCTCGTGCTGTATAACTTTCATGGCAGCAGAGTTCTGTTTTTACAAACAATATAAACCTCTCGCGTCATCGCTGCTTCTTTAACATTCACGCAAATATGTCACGTGACGCCTATAAACAAGCTTTTCTTTTGCATGGTTGTGGAATCGAAGGACAGAGAAAAAGAAGAAACGAACGATGCAATACTTGAGTTGTTATTGAAATTGTAAGCAAATGAATTAGCAAGTCGGGAAAGAGAACCGAAAGACATCAGCAGATGAATGGACATTTCTTTCACCCATCTTACCACAGCTAAAAAAAAAAAAGAAGTGGGGGGTGGGGGGCACTGACTGCGATGGACACTCTTTCACCCATCTTACCTATCAGCTGAAAAAAAAAGAAAAAAAAAACTGACTTGTAATATGAGACATGGGTCAAAAGCCAAGCTCTGGCACCTATGAGGTCACTCAGCGCTGAAAGCAAAATTAAGGGTAAAAGAAGTTTTCAAGGGAGGAAACCCTCGCAGTTGCGCTGTTACTTGAGAGGAGGTTAGGAAGGATCGAAGAAAGAGAATACGAACGGAGCTACAGTAAAAGGAATGAAAGGGGTTGCAGCCAGTGGCTGAAGGGACACCTCAAAGAACCGTAGGTCATGCTTACAGTGCACCCTGTGAGGTGCACTGACGGTACTAGCCCCTAAAAGGTTAAACACGTCGTCATGATAATGTTCCACTGGAACAGACGAGAGGAACATTTATATTATGCAATTGAAATTGCAATAGAGGTGATCATAAGAATTCCAGCGGCAAAACATTACTTAGTAAACCTTAAACAGAGTAAAATCAGAAAGGAGAGAAGAAAAGGAGAGAGATAAATTGATTTAGTCAAGGGAGAGAGAGAGCACTGATCAAGTGATAGCTAATATTAATTCATTTTTATTTACGATTTATTTATTTATTTATTTATTTGTCTATCAATTTTATTTATTTATTTATTTATTTATTTATTTACTCAAGCTATAAGAAGTCATGCGAGAAGATTGAGTGGAAAGTGACAACTGCGGTTTACATGGATATTGAAAATGATTTAAGACAACTGACAGAGATGCACAGTAGGTGTTAAAGTGTTATGTTTGGGCAATTATATACTACTAAGGGATTCGAGCCGATGAAACAAGGGTTTTTTGGGGCAACGCCTTTTTATCAAAGCAAGTATTATTTAGTACCTAAGTTCAATAGTTCTGGTGCTTATCGGAGTAAAAGAACTATCAAAATTGCAGGTAAGGGTTTTGAACACAATACTGACGTTAGTTCAATAGTGACGTTAACCTATGACGTCATGAGGCTCCGGCCACAGCAAGAGAAGTTTACATGTGGGGAGAACTTCTCTTCACTGTGGCTCTGCCCACTTGCCGATGACATAGCTATTCAATAACTGATATTAGTGCCCATCCTAGGCTTCTGCGTTATGAATGATGGCGAGCAGGATTTGTCATCGTCCCCTTGATTGCATTATTATTATTATTATTATTATTATTATTATTATTATTATTATTATTCTGTTAAAGAGAATGGCAGAATTAAGCGAGTTGATTTCATATATTGCTTTTTCTATTTTCCTTACAATTCGCTTCTCAGGCTCAGCGATGTTTCCGAGTAACTGGCCAATATTCATATTGGGAATTTCTAAAAATTAATGAAATGCTGGAGGTGATCTTTTATTTAAATAAAATAAAAAAATAAAAGATCACCTCCAGGATTTTTATAATTTTTAGAAATTCCCAATATGAATATTGGCCAGTTACTTGGAAACATCGCTGAGCCTGAGAAGCGAAATGTAAGAAAAATAGAAAAAACAATATATAAAATCAACGCTCTTAATTCTGCCATTCTCTTTAACAGAATTTGCCTGAGAAGGGGTCTTTTACCAAAATATTACTATTATTATCATATGTGGAAGTTTCATAGCAACTTCCACAGCAGTGCATTTTGGGCAAAGGCCAAGAGAGTCCAAGACTGACCCAATTGGGTAGGGTCGTCTCCCACTACGTTGGCGATGACGTATCTTAAGGCCTGTCCACACGATCGGGCCTGATCGGCGGACTTCCCCTCTAACGGGCACACTTGATGGGCAAACCGTCAAATTGCCCGATGGGTCTTGTAGCAAAATCACCACGGTTGTGCCCGATGGCTTTTACTTCGACCCTGCCATATACATTTCTTTTACCGAGCCATTCTTTGCACCATATTCTCTTCTTTTTCCCCATTTTCGTCACACACAAAGCAATTATCATGCTACGCTATCTTCTTCTTTGCGGTAAGCACCATGTTTATCGTACCGCACTGAACACACTACTGGCATCGTCGGGCACGCCCACCTCTCCATCGCCTCACCTGTGTGGACAACATTCATGGGTAAGCCCGCCAGAATTTGCCCGTGAACCCCGGAGCACGCCGATCAGGCCCGCTCGTGTGGACAGGCCTTTAGAGGTACCTGGTCATCGTGGCAACTCAACTGCTGACTTAATAAAGAGGTAGATAAAGCTCCACCTACATGGTGGATTTATGGGTGGGACGTGAGCAGACCTTGTTGAGACTAAGCTGTTAGCTTGGAATTCTTCCATTTTGTTTCTACTTTACAAATAATACAATGCATGTAAATCATCCACATAATGAACCATTCTGAAGCTCGTTTGTTAGATATACATCTATTCGGGGTGGGAATTCAAAAAGACAATCCGTTTTGTTTTACCTCAGGTTTCGACACCATAGCCTTCTATTGGCTGCAGCAAGAGTTGAGTGTTACCAAGTAACTATTACCCATTTTTTAGAAATAATTACCTATTCACGTTAAAGTAAATCTTGTCATGGGTTTTCTCGTTTGTATACAAAGTAGCAAGCCGTAACAACGGCGACAATTCCATATCCTGCTCAGGGGCTAAGCATCAGCCTTTCAGGCCCCGAGACTTGCATAAAAACTGGTCCCCTCCACTATGGGGAGCATGGGCCCCTTGAGCATCCTTTACTCTTTGATTTTGTTTATTCTCTAAAAAGGAAAGTCAAAATAATGAAGTTGCTGTCACGGGGCCCCCCCTAGAATGAAAGGCCCTGGGAAAGTAGTACCCTTTTCCACCTCCCATGCTTGGGCCCTGATCCTGCTGGCCACTGTCGAATTAGTTGAAGCCTAGACTGTGTTAGTGACTTACTGCCTACCTGGTGAATGGGCGGAGCCTTATGACGTCATATGTTTACGTCACGAATGGCTTTTGGATCCTTTTCTGCGATTTTCTCGGTTCCAGCATCGGCGACTTCATTTTACTCTACAAATATCAAATTTATCGAACTTTGGTAATAAATAATACTTGCAAAAATTAATGAGTTATAGAATATACAACTGCCAATTTTCACCTTAATCCGATGCTTTGATAAAAAAGTGTTGGCGAAAAGCTGTTTCCTCGGCTCTGAATCCCACAGCAGTTGTTCTGATGAAAGGAATATTTTGTGTCATACTTAGCGACAAAAATAAAGTCAATAATAGAACAAGAGGTGAAGGTAACAGCATGTAGCATAAGAGTTGTTGCGAATGGATAGTGAAGTGTCTGACGTTTGCAGAAAATACAGACAATTGGTGATACTGAAGTAGGCTGCAAAATACCAGAGTTGCTGTGTCGGTATAAACTATAAGGAGAAAGTTGAAAGTTTATGCTAACAAAGAAGAATTTGAATGTTATGCATTAAGGTAGGATAAATAGAGCCGCAGAATATGTGGTAATAAATGAGTTGAAACTCAGAAAAAGGGTTAGAACAGAAGAGTTGATGAAGTGATAAAGATGTTGCCAAACGTGGATGAGTCTCCTGAGAGAACTGGCTTCATGGAACGGATGGCAGATGAAAACTTGATATAGGATAAATAATTCAGGAATCATAAAAGGAAGTAAAAGGGTATCCCATCAGAGGTGATGGAATACAGGACCTAGATATCGAATAAAATGCTTTCAAGATAAAATCATGTAGCAGTGGGTCGACATGTTGCTGATGACCCTTACGTGCAGTTGGATGTATAATAATAATATTATTATTGAAAAAGTAAATCCACAATAATGTGTCTGTTTGATTATTTAAAATACAAAGCTGAAATCTTTCAATGACCTGCTCGGTTCTCCTTGTGAATCTGACTAGAATTACACAAAGTGACTATTTTAAATAGCAAAATCAAACAGACATATTATTGTGGATTTACTTTTCCATCTCATTGACTCATGTGATTATGAGTTTTCTTTCATTATTATTATTATTATTTCACTAAATAGAACCTATTCACAAGGAACAAGCACACCACAGGGGCCACTGACTTGAAATTCAAGCTTGCTTCCAAAGAAAGTTGGTTTCAACTTCCCACAGCAGACCCCAAACTGCAGTAATAGCCGAGTGATTACGATGCAGAGCCAGTGATTTTTCATCGCCCAGGGGGAGAAGCGAACCCGCGACATCGGAGGGGCATGCCACGGCACTATCTACTATACCAGCTGACCAGTGGTTTTGAGGGTTAGATGCTCGAATGAGACCAATCCTTACATTTTCAGGGTTTCATTATGAAAATGTATTATGAGGTGGCTAAAATGTCAGTTTAACAATATAAGCTCATTGCTAAGAAATTCACAATCTCGTGAAGAACAATCTGTGCATAAAAATCCACAATTATAGAGTATATTACTATGTAAAACGAACAGACTTTCAAACACCTGGACATTGTTCCTCATCAGTGTTCACGTTAACACTGATGGGTTGATTACAGTTTAATATAGAATTTAGGACACAGGCCAAGCACTGGGACCTATGAGGTCATTCAGCGCCGAAATGGAAATTGACAGAAAAAGGTTTGATGAAGAAAGAGAATATGAAGGGAGGTACAGTAAAAGAAAGAGAATATTTAAGGAGGTACAGTAAAAGAAAGAATATGAGAGGAGGTTCAGTAAAAGAAATGAGTGTGGTTGCAGCTCGGGGCCGAAAGCACGCCGCAAAGAACCTTTAGTAATGTCTACAGTGCACCGCATGAGGTCCAATAACAGCATTACCCCCTAAGAGGTTAACGCTGATGGGTGTTCGAAAGTCTATGTTTGCTTTATACATAGTAATATGCTCTAATATATAATTGAGGATTTTTATGACATAACATAGCTCATATTAAAAAGGATGCAATAAAATAGCAACCGATTATCTCAGTCATAATAAAATGATGGTAAAAAGTGTCAACACCGTATCACATTTTCTCATAGATTCTGGACATACCACGAAGGCGATATGTGTAACACACATGAAAAGTCAACTACGTCCTTACATTCCTCTGAGATTTAGTAACCAAACAAGGAAGTATCAACGCTGTCGAAAACAAGTGGTCTCTGACCAAGAATGGCAACATCAACAGAATATAAGGCCAACCCCCCATAGCCACACTTCATCAGGATTGTTTCAGTTTATCACAAACTCTTAAATCTTTGTAGCACCAAGTTCATTGCATTGTTTAGTCATTCCTTTAACAACGCTTTTTTTCATATTCCACTTAAAAAGATTCATATAAACGATTTTGTGAAATTCCGATGACACTGCCGCTGTTGTGAAATTATCAATATAACCATTACACTATTACAAGATAACCATTCAGCTGGTCCGTTGGTATAGTGGTTAGTGTCGTGGAATGCCACTCAGATATTGCGGGTTGGCGTCTTCCCCAAGGCGATGAAAAATCACGGGCCCCATATCATGATCAGTTACGGCTGCTGTGTGGGGTCTGCTGTGGGAGGTTGAAACCAACATTCTTTGGAGGTTTGAATTTCAAGTCAGTGGCCCCTTTGGTGTGCTAGTTCCATGTGAATAGTATTCATCTACTGAAACATTATAAATAATAATAATAATACACATGAATTAGATTATTGCTAAGGAACCTTCTTGACAGAGCAGTCATATCAGGCAGCTCTTTGGATCAAACACCGACGAAAGGGATATATATGGCATACACATTGTTAACTCTCGTATCAAGTCAATAAATCTGAAAAATGCATAATGCACGGATGAATGCTAATTTCTCCTTCACACTACAGATAACCAAACTGAAATTAGGAACGTTTCACATCACATAAAATTATAAACACAAGATATTCTCGGAATCACTTGGTAGAGAGTGACAGAGGGACACAGTGGGCTCTGGTTAAGTATATCTTAGTTTTACCAGACCACTGAGCTGATGAACGGCTCTCCTAGGGCTGGCCCGAAGGATGAGATATTTTGACGTGGCCAGGAACCAAAATGGTTTCTTAGCAACGGAACCTACAGCTTATTGTGGGTTTCGAATCACATCGAGAAATGAATTTCTATCACTAGAAATAAATTCCCCTGATTTCGCGTTGGCAGAGCGGGGAATCCAACTCATGCCCTGAGATCAGTGGTCGAGCATGTAACGACTCGTAGAATGAGGAACTGGTGGGCTCTGGTAAACGTGAATATATATGGCGATGCCGGGGGTAGGGAAGGCTCCTGGAATAACAACACTTGGCGCTCACGATGAGCTGGAAGGCTCGATGGAGCCATATTACTGGTTATGGAAAGACTTTTTCCAAGTCCTTTGGAAGGTGCCCAAAAAATTAGTACTCAAATCTGAAATGTTGTCACAATGTAACAAAAACTTGAAGCAGTAGTTACCGGAAAACAATTGAGATTTTGCGGTTTGCAGTACCAACATTTTCATGTGCAAATGATAATTACAATTTAATCACCGGAAGGACTGAAAAAAATACAATACATGTCTATTACTTGTACTAAAATAAAAGTCAGTTAATGACAAATGAACTTATCAAACGAAAGCATTCCCTCTAAAAAACACACACACACACACACACAAAACACACACACACACATATATATATATTATATAATATATATATATATATATATGTATATATAATATAATGTATATATATGTGATATATATATATACTTATATATATATATATATATATAGATATATATATATATAATATAAACAGGGAAACGCAAAATAGAAAAACCATTAGTGGTAAAATAAGAACGTATACAAAACCAAGCATACCATGTCCAAATTTCTAGTATATTACCTTGATATGAACATTTATATAGCATGTAGGAAAAAAAAAAAGAGGAAATACAACCCAAAGCTAAAAATACCAAGAGATAATAAAAAAAATGAGCTCCATCTTCCACCCCATTTCATCGTGCAACCGAATGAGCTGAACATGAAAGACAAAATCAACAAACCTGAGCCTTCTTTGTTCTGGAAATGAGAGAAATATCAAAGCTTCAAGTCAGGGGACATTCGGTACCCTCATTCACTCTCCAATTCGCCTCGGTGGGCCCGAAATTATATGGAATCCGACTAACAACGGCCAATCGAGTCCTGGGCGTCACTGTTATTTCGCTGACAAGTTGTTTACCAGGCGTGGTCCTCAGACGCCTTCTTTAATTGACGGACAGAATTTAAACTTTAGGGGTGGGGGGGGGGGGGGGGGGGTTTATGAACCGCGTGCTCGGGGCTGACTGACTGACACAGAGCCTCCCTTCACGTAATGCTCTCTCTCTCTCTCTCTCTCTCTCTCGCTGTGTCAGCAGAGAGAGAGAGAGAGAGAGAGAGAGAGAGAGAGTACGCAATACAATGTGCTATACCTAAAAATACAAACGCATTTAGAATTAATCATAATAAATGCTGTAGATTATTTGCAAACACTTACCAGCATGCGTAAACAAATATGCATAAATTTAAGCACGTGTATAAACATACGTAAACAAATACACACAGCATATTTTATGCTTTTATTCATAAACATAAGAATATGCATATAAAATTTTGTACATGTCAACAAGAGGTTAAAAAAATAGGCAGTGTTTTGTAAGCATAGACTTATAAACATACACTACATTCCGTATATTTTCAAGCTTTGAAAATATATATATGTGTGTGTATGTGAGTGTGTATGTGTGTATCACAGAGAATCTCCTGTCCGTGAAGACAAGAAGACGGAAGACATGCCAAGGAAGGGCTGGAACTGCCGAGAGAGAGAGAGAGAGAGAGAGAGAGAGAGAGAGAGTAACAGAAGCCCTTATCAGTCAAACTTCGAAACACGGAGTACTTCGGGCATGTAACCCCTTTAGGCCTTGCTGATAAGGCCCAAGAAAAGAGAGACAAGGTGCCAATGACACTTTACACCCTGATATATATACATACACGCGGAGAGTGTGTACTTTCACACCCTCGAGGGAGAGGACAAATACATAAAATAGAGGGAGAAAAGGACTCCACATAAATACAGAAGTTACAAGAAGGGTCTCTAGGAATTCTCAAAGGGTGTGTCGTATACTGAGTGTAATTGACACCACAGAGGCAAGATAAACGTGCAAGGAACGCATCCACATATATAACGGCTAAAAGAGTAAGAAATGAACATATATACATACATGAAAAAATTAAATAGCACGCAATGCCTGGTCAGGTGAATATATGTATGTATGCATATATATACTTCATAGGAGGTCAGACCAAGAATACGATGAGATGATTATTTTTAACAGTTTATTCCGACGTTTCGTAAATCATATTTGCGTCTTCTGAGATTTCTACCAAAAGATTAAAAACATATATTGTAAAGTTTGACATAAACTGAAATAAAGGTCAATTAAAAGTCCGAAGACAAGTAAAACACTAAAATGTACGATACACAGAGGCAAGTAAAAACCTAGATTACACAATACCGAAAGAAAGACAAACCACTAAAATGCATATGACACTTACTAAAGACTTTTTGCATTGTACAACCTAGTTTTTTCTTACTTGTCTCTGTATCGTACATTTTAGTATTTTGCTTGTCTTCTGACTTTTAACTGGCCTTTATTTTATTTTTTAACTGCCTTTATTTTATTTTATGTTAAACTTTACATTATGTTTTTTTTATTTTTTTATTTTTTGGGTAGAATCCCAGATGTAAATATGATTTACGAAACGTCGGAATAAACTTGAAAATAATCATCTCATTGTATCCCTGGTCTGACCTATGAAATATACGTACATACATACATGCATACATACATACATTCATCTGCCTAAGCAATGCGTGCTACTTAATCTAAGCATTATGTTAATTTCTTACTCTTTATGTTTTATATATATATATATATTATATATATATATTATTATAATTAATATATACATATATATATATATATATATATATATAATATACATGTATATATATATATATATATATATATATATATGTGTGTGTGTGTGTGTGTGTGTGTATGTATGTATGTATGTATATATATCAAAGAAATATAAAAAAATTACGCATGTATGCATACATACATACATGCAGTTCCAGAAGTGTATTTTACTCACAAAAATAATAAAGTGCAATTTAGGTCAATATACAAAAAAAAGTAAAGAATTACGTTTGCGCAGCTTGAAAGACAAACGCCAAGGACAAACCCAGGAAAACTTAAGAGCTAGGCGCCGAGCATAGGGTTATCTCCAAGGCCTCGTGTTCCTAAGGTTGTATAGAGATGTATTAGGGTTGGTCGAAGGGAACTACTTTAATTAGGTGTCCAAGGCCTCTTGGATGTCAGTGAATCACGAGAGGAACCATTCGGTGATTCACTCATTTAATAGGCAACGTTTTTCGTATTATGCAGGTCTGTGAAGATGGTTCTTTTATGAGATAATTGATATCTTTCATGTACATAAATACATACACATAATACGGGATGAATCTACAGTATTTTGACGAACTGTGGCTTACAATTTATGACAAAAAAAAATGTTTTCACGTATACATAAATACATACATATAACAGGATGAATCTACATTATTTTGACGAACTGTGGCTTACAATTTCTGACAAAAAAGAAAAAAAAATTTCATGTACTTAAATACATATACATATATAACAGGATGAATTTGCAGTATTTTGACGAACTGTGACTTACACTTTGACAAAAAACCAAAAAAGTTTGAGCTCCCATTCAATATAGTTGTAAGTTCATCAATACCAAGATAGATAGTTCTTTTAAAAGATATGTTATCTTTCATAAGAACAAATACAGAGACTTATTTAACAGGTTCAATTCCACAGTATTTTGTCTGACTGCAGCTCAAACTTTCTCACACAAAATACAAATTCCGATAGCCCATTTAAGTCTTTACAAGACAGTATACACTGCAACAGTACTACCTCCTTTTTTAAACAAATATTAAGAAGAAAGGTTAATTTAGATAACAAAACATGAAAAAGATTTTCTGTATGGCTAGCAAAATTTATATACCAAAATATGAAATTAAGAATTTCTGTATGACTAGCAAAACAATTCTTTCAAGCAGATCACGGAAGACACTTCGAAATTGGTCTTACTCTCAATGAAGGAATACAATTCCCTAGGCAACATTTGTCAATATACAAAGACCTTTTAACAGTTGCTTAGGGGAAAGACATTTTAAGTGTCATATAGTACTCGAAAAATATATTACTTATATCTTCCCATTTCTATAATCGAAAAATATATTACTTATATCTTCCCATTTCTAAAATCGAAAAATATATTACTTATATCTTCCCATTTCTATAATCGAAAAATCTATTACGTATATCTTCCCATTTCTATAATCGAAAAATCTATTACTTATATCTTCCCATTTCTATAATCGGAAAATCTATTACTTATATCTTCCCATTTCTATAATCGAAAAGTATATTACTAATATCTCCCCATATCTATAATAGAAAAATCTATTACTTATATCTTCCCATTTCTATAATCGAAAAGAATACTATTTTTCCCATTCTATAAACAAAAAATTCATTAATTACATCTCCCCATTTCTATAAATCGAAAAATTCTATAATTACTTTATTTCCAATTTCTATAATCGTAAAATATATTACTTATATCTTCCATTTCTATCAAAAAATCTATTAATTATATCTCCCCGATATAATCGACTTATTATTATTATATCATTTCATTTCTAATATCGAAAAATCTTAAAAATTACTTATCATTCTTCCCATTTCTATAATCGAAAAATTATAATTAACCCTTATTATCTCCCCATTTCTATAATCGAAAAGTATATTACTTATATCTTCCCATTTCTATAATTGAAAAATCTATTTCTTATATCTTCCCATTTCTATATTCGAAAAATCTATTTCTTATATCTTCCCATTTCTATAATCGAAGAATCTATTACTTATATCTTCCCATTTCTATAATCGAAAAGTATATTACTTATATTTTCCCATTTCTATCATCGAAATATCTATTACTTATATCTTCCCATTTCTATAATCGAAAATTATTACTTATATCTTCCCATTTCTATAATCGAAAAATATATTACTTATATTTTCCCATTTCTATCATCGAAATATCTATTACTTATATCTTCCCATTTCGATAATCGAAAAGTATATTACTTATATTGTCTCACCCATTTCTAATCATCGAAAGATATATTACTATATAAATCTCCCCATTTTATAATCGAAAATATATTACTCTATATACTCCCCATTTCTATAGTAAAAAAAGTATATTACTTATATCTCCCCAGTTTCTATAATCGAAAAATATATTAGTTATATCTCCCCATTTCTACAATCAAAAATATATTACTTATATCTTCCCATTTCTATAATCGAAAAATATTTTAAATTATATCTCCCCATTTCTATAATCGAAAAATATATTACTTATACCTTCCCTTTTCTATAATCGAAAAATATATTAGTTATATCTCCCCATTTCTATAATCGAAAAATCTATTACTTATATCTTCCCATTTCTATAATCGAAAAATCCTATTACTTATCTTCCCATTTCTATAATCGAAAAAATCAATACTTTATAATCTTCCCATTTCTATATCGAAAATTATAATTACTTATATCTTCCCTTTTCTATAATCGAAAAGTATCTTGTATACCTTCCCCTTTCTAAATCGAAAATATACTTATATTTTCATTTCTATAATCGAAAAATATTAACTTATATCTCCCCATTTCTATAATCGAAAGATACGTATATATCTCCCCATTTCATCGAAAAAATTCTATTCTTATATCTTCCCCCTTTCTATAATCGGAAAAATATATTAGTTATATCTCCCCCATTTCTATAATCGAAAAATATACTTATATCTTCATTTCTCTTATCAAAAATATATAAAAGTTTATCTCCCCTTTCTATAATCGAAAAAAATATATTCTTATACTTCCCTTTTCTTTATATCGAAAAAATATATTAGTTTATATCTCCCCATTTCTATAATCAAAAAATCTATTACTTATATCTTCCCCTTTCTATAATCGAAAAATATATTACTTATATCTTTCCCATTTCTATAATCGAAAAGTATATTACTATATTCCCATCTATAAGAAAACTATATTACTTATATTTTTCCCATTTTCTATAATCAAAAATAATTATTATATCTTTTTCTATAATCGAAAGATATATTACTTATATCTCTCCCATAATCGAAAAACTATTACTTATATCTTCCCCATTTCTATAATCGAAATATATTATTACTCTCCCCATTTCTCGATAATCTTATATGATATTTATATATACTCTTCCCATTTCTATAATCGAAAAATATATTATATATCATTTCTATAATCGAAAAATATTACTTATAATCTTTCCCATTTCTATAAATCGAAAAAATATATTATTATATTCTCCCCATTTCTATAATCATTTGATCTATTACTTATATCTTCCCCATTTCTATAACGAAAAGTAATACATTATCTTCCCATTTTCTATAATCGAAAGTATATTACTATACCCCTCCCATTTCTATAATCGAAAAAAATATATTACTTTATATCATTTCTATAATCGAAAAGTATATTACTTATATCTCCCCATTTCTAGAAATCGATATATTACTTATATCTCCCCATTTCCATAATCGAAAAACCCTATTACTTATATCTGATTTCTATAATCAATTTAAAATATATTATAAATCTCCCATTTCTATAATCAAAAAATATATTACTTATATCTCCCCCATTTCTATAATCGAAAAGTATATTACTTTATATCTTCATTTTCTATAATCAAAAAAATATATACGTTATACATTTCTATAATCAAAAATATATTACTTATATCTCCCCATTTCTATAATCAAAAATATATTACTTATATCTCCCCATTTCTATAATAAAAAATATATTACTTATATCTTCCCATTTCTATAATCGAAACTTAGATCCTCATCTATTATCGAGTATATTAAATTTAATCTTCCCATTTCTATAATAAAATATATTTACTTATATCTCCCCTTTCTATAATCTATATTCTTATATCTTCCCATTCTATAATCGAAAAAAATCTATATTAACTTCCCATTCTATAATCAAAAAGTAATTATTACCCCTATCTCCCCATCTTCAATAATCGAAAAATATATATATCTTCCCCCATTTCTATCTATATTACATTTATTTTCTTCCCATCTATAATCGAAAAATATACTTATCCCCATTTCTATAATCGAAAAATATATTACTTATATCTCCCATTTCTATAATCGTATCTTATTATATCTCCCCCATTTCTATAATCGAAAAAATTCCCATTACTTATATCTTCCCATTTCTATAATCGAAAAATATTACTTATACCTTCCCATTTCTATAATCGAAAAATCTATTACTTATATCTCCCCATTTCTATAATCGAAAAATATATTACTTATATCTCCCCATTTCTATAATCAAAAAAGTATATTACTTATATCTCCCCATTTCTATAATCGAAAAATATATTACTTATATCTCATTTCTATAATCGAAAAATATATTACTTATATCTTCCCATTTCTATAAATCGAAAAATATACTTACTTATATCTCACTTTCTATAATCGAAAAAATATACTTACTTCCCCATATCTCCCCCATTTCTATAATTGAAAAATATATTACTTATATCTCCCCATTTCTCTATATCGAAAGATATCATTTATCTTATATCTCTCCCATTTCTATAATCGAAAATATACTTATACTTATATCTCCCCATTTCTATAATCGAAAAATATATTACTTATATCTTCCCATGTCTATAATCGAAAAATATATTACTTATATCTTCCCATTTCTATAATAGAAAAATATATTACTTATATCTCCCCATTTCTATAATCGAAAAGTATATTACTTATATCTTCCCATTTCTATAATCGAAAGATATATTACTTATATCTCCCCATTTCTATAATAGAAAAATCTATCACTTATATCTCCCCATATCTATAATCGAAAAATATATTACTTATATCTCTCCATTTCTATAATCGAAAGATATATTACTTATATCTCCCCATTTCTATAATCGAAAAGTATATTACTTATATCTCCCGATTTCTATAATCGAAAAAGTATATTACTTATATCTTCCCATTTCTATAATCGAAAAATATAATACTTATATTTTCCTAATTCTATAATCGAAAAAGTATATTACTTATATCTCCCCATTTCTTTAATCGAAAAGTATAATACTTATATTTTCCTAATTCTATAATCGAAAAAGTATATTACTTATATCTCCCCATTTCTATAATCGAAAAATATAATTCTTATATCTCCCCATTTCTATAATCGAAAAATATAATACTTATATCTTCCCATTTCTATAATCGAAAAAGTATATTACTTATATCTTCCCATTTCTAATGTCCATTTCGAAATCATTTGACGCGATATCCACCCCAGAGCAAACTGAACCCCTCGCGGTATTCATGAGAGAGAGAGAGAGAGAGAGAGAGAGAGAGAGAGAGAGAGAGAAAGAGAGAGAGAGAGAAAGAGAGAGAAATGTGACTATTTAAAAAAAAAAAAACCTGCACGTGACTAAGCATTCGGCAAGGACGGGAAATCTCCTCTGTTGCAGAGCGAGTATGCATCCGAAGTATCAATATTTTCGAGAAGTGCCATTTACATTCTGGTAAAAATATTTCGGACTTCATCCCCCGTTGGATTTGTTTCATAAACACGCCGCGTGGATCAAACTAACCAAACGGAGTAACTATCAACATTCTCTCTCTCTCTCTCTCTCTCTCTCTCTCTCCTCCTTCTTGAGTGTTTCATGCTGCTACGTAGGATATAAAAAAGTATATCTTAGTATAACCAGACCACTGAGCTGATCAACAGCTCTCCTAAGGCTGGCACGAAGGATTATATATTTTTTTACGCGGCTAGGAGCCACTTGGTTACCTAGCAACGGGACCTACAGCTTAGTGTGGGATCCGAATCCACATTATATCGAGAAATTAAATTTCTAATCGCCAGAAACAAATTCCTCTGATTCCATGTTGGCAGAGCGGGGAATCAAACTCGGGAATACCGAATGGGTAGGCGAGCACGTAAACCACTCGTCCAACGAGGAACTCTTACAATAGGATATAAAAACAGCGTTTCTCCAATCCCTTCACCAGCTCGGTTACAATTGCAGTGACGTAAGCATTAATCTCTACTCCATTCACCCTTTTCATTTTGCTTTAGAAGTTGTTCTTCTCATATTTTCGTTGATATCTACTCCCATTTGATCCATCGTTCCACCCACAGGAGGTGGTAATCAGCTTATCGTAGCAATACACAAAAACATTTATAACATTCATTCATCCATTTTAAGGCAGTAACTGAAAGTTTGACTCAGTGATTGGAAATTTTCGAAAAATGAATTTTCTAAAATGTACGAGAACAAAATATCAAAACAATTACCTATGAACTTAGTCAGTCTCCTTACACGCAGAGAGAGAGAGAGAGAGAGAGAGAGAGAGAGAGAAAGATTGTTTGTACGGTATTTTCACGTTGCATGACACCAGTGGTTATTCAGCAACGGGACCAACGGCTTTACGTGACTTCCGAACCACGTCGAGAGTGAATTTCTATCACCAGAAATATACATCTCTGACCCCTCAATGGAATGCTCGAGAATCGAACTCGAGACCACAGAGGTGGCAGGCAAAGGCCATACCAACCTCGCCGAGAGAGAGAGAGAGAGAGAGAGAGACTCTCTCCAGTAAAGTACTTTAGTATTCAAGACCCAATAATCTGACAGAAAAATCCACTAGTCAAAATCATTTTTCCGATGTTAACGATGCATCGAATAGCTGCCCAACGTGCAAAAGCATAAAACGTGTTCAGGGGCTGATGAATTCTCGAAGGAGTCACGATTACTTATAATTTAAATCAGGTCATTATTTCTCTGTATGGAAACACTGCGCCTTCTGGATAAATTAGGATCACCGCTTGTCAAAAAATGTTTTAAATATATTTTTTCTCCTGTTATTTGTCTTTGCTATGTCTGCAGGGCAAAAGCAAACTTGACGCATTGGAATGAGGGTCCAAAGAAAGAGAAAATAAAGAAAATAAAAGATTAAAGAAAAACTGAGGAAAAGAAAAGTCATACTTATCGTACAATTTGCACACACAAAGAGACAGCTTTTCCAGCACCTCTATCGTTTTCACAAAAAAAAAAAAATTCAAAAAAAGAAAAAGGAGAGAGAGAGAGAGAGAAGAAGCAAACTCCCGCGCAAGCGCACACGAAAGCACGTCTAACCATATGCTACTCAACCAGTTAACCACAACAGATGTCAGGTAGCCTTTGGTTTAGACGCAACAGCAATGACCAGAACGTAAACAGTCACGAAATTCAAACGAAGTTGGGGGTGGGGGACGTTTTTCTATTTGCCTCCGGCTTTTTTTTGTGAGAAACCCACAATCGTCAGGAGCGAGAGCAGGTAAGCAGAAAGAGTCGCTGTTCATGAGGCGAATAACTTCCGTTTTAGCCTAACTGAATGTCGTCTTTAAATCAGGGACCAGAAGTTAGATTACATGTTTACCATTCTGAAATACAACATCGTTCATTTGCACGCATGACCTGATCGCTTTCAAACACTAAAACGTTTTTCTTCATTTTTTTTTTTACAAAAAGACTCACTTGAGCGAGTTTACAAAAAGATGACTTGCTTGCTTGTTCAGATTTCGTGCTGTGTGCATTGGAGGGAGAGACATTGTAAGAGATTAATATTCAGTTTTATGAATCAACAAAGCAAATGGGGAATATTACCGAGTACAAAATTAATATCTCAAGAAGTTTTAGTAACAAAGGAGTTATCTAATCATTCTACAACTGATTTTACAAAAGGAAAATAGCATTATACCCTAAAATCCTGTCTGATTAAAATGGACCAAAATTAGATCATGATGTTATAAATATTGCACAACTAAACGATTCGTGTTAAAAAAAATTGGATTAAATCGTAAGTGATCATAAAAATAAATCGTTAAGTACAGGGAGGCACAAAACTAATTTTTATTTGTAATAAAAAAACACATCAAATTTACATACCGTGTATAGATCCCAAACTTTCAATATGATGAGCGAAAAACATATGCCATGTTTTACTTATAAAACATAAAAATAAAATTTCCAGTGACAAAAATATCTAATAATGCTCTCTCTCTCTCTCTCTCTCTCTCTCTCTCTCTCTCTCTCTCTCTCTCTCTCATATCTCTCTCATTATATATATATATATATATATATATAATACTATATATATATATATATATATATTATGTTTATATAT
>NC_061103.1:18405478-18420478 GCF_015104395.2 Macrobrachium nipponense
GAATAGCGTTAGTCTTAAGCTATGATGTGTGCTATCTATATGGCTAATACTGAAGTTTACACGCCTGGAAATGTTTATTAAAAACCAACACACATACGTATATTTATGTATACTTATATGTACAAACACATACATGCATATTTAATATTTATATCTATACACATACATATATATCGTGTGTGTATGTGTGTGCGTCTTTGCTGTGCGATAAAATCAGTTTATTCAGCATGAAGAAACACTGGGACAAGCAATTCGAATGAGGGTAGCGAAACAAATACCAAGACTGCGACGATAATGCAGAGGAATGGGAGGCACACTACTGCGTGTGAACACATCTCTGATTGCATGTCAGTGCTATATGCTTTGCAATAAGACCTTATCGGAATGTAAGTGGGGCACCTAAGAGATGCGGACATGATAGCAAATAAAAAGACTATAAAAAAATCCAACGTAATAACGCGGCCATTCATGCACACTCACATATATAGACCCGGTGTTGACAGCTTATAGACGAAAGCGGCGAACTATTACAGAGATTTAGCACCTCCAAGATGAAGAGGACCTTTGCGCCGGCTGGTTTATGAACTGAACAATGGGATACGGCCTCAAGCAGAGACCACTGTAGCAATATATTTGTCCAAACCGGCGGCGGAGTCCTGGTGGGGCAAAACATGACTGATGAAAGGTTAATATAGCATGTGTTGGCAAATGCGAGTAGCATGTGTGACAGTTTTCGGTAGGTGAAGAATGAACCGATTCCTAAACCTGAGAAATTACTCGTGGATATTTGTGTATATGAATGCTAACTGGTCTAATTATTATGCTCAAAATCGTCAGAGTAAAATATGCTTTCGAGTAATAAACTAGGTCACAAGATAAAGGAGGCAAAATCTATGCGTGTTATGAAGGGAATACACATCGAATCTTACAAGAAGTTAACAGTGGATGTGGTATGTGTATGGTAGAATTAAAATTGATGGCCCATTACTCTCCTGTACAATTAGGGACCAATAAAGATATGGGTAAAGTGAAACATAAGGAGGGTGTAAAACTGAGTTGACAGTAGTGAAAGGAATGGCTACTTTTCACATAATGAGTCTTGATCCTCCTTTATTCTGGGTATGGAGGCCAAGTCACAAACAAGTTAGTAATTATATATTAGTGTGTGTGTGTGTGTGTGTGTGTGCGCGCGCGCGCGTGTGTGTGTGTCTGTGTGTGTGTGTGTGTACTGCAACTTGGTGCACAGACGCTCAGTGGGTTAATCCTAGGTTGTTCACAATAAATCATGTTCATAGAAGAACATTTGGGGAGTTTCACTACTTAAATTCAGGCGTTAAGGTTTACACCTAAATGTCACATTCCGCTTCGTAAACAGCGAACAAACTTGCAAGTCTGTTAATGATAAAAAATTGAACGTTTTATGCGTAATATCTTGTCAATTATTGTCTTAAATACAAAATGAACGGGTCCATGACTCTCTGACGTGGCAAAAGAGGCTTTATCCTCAAAAAAAAAAAAAATAATAAATAAATAAATAAATAAACATTTAAAAAAATAAAAAATTAACACCAGTGAGTACCAAGCTGTTTCTCAGGTCCCTATACTAAATTAACAATATTCAAGTGTTATCTTATTTGTATGGGACATTGTCATCGCAGATTTTTTTAACTCTTAACTCTTTAACTAACTGTGGAGAAATGACAATTGACAAACTTGAAATGGCAATGTAACAGTAATTTTGGCATCATGCCAAAATCAATAACAATTTAGTCACAAAATGGTGGCGTTCCTCACACATTTTGAGTTTTTGGATCCATCGCTTTCCTATGCTGTTCGAAATCCATACTTACATTGGTAGATTGGTAGTAATTCCTCATCCCCTCCAAATATAAAGTTCCTAAGTAAACCTGTCCACTTCAGATTCAGGAAGGAAAATATGAGTATCCTCCAAGTTCCAAGACAATAAAAGGCCTCTTGGCATTTCATTAAAAACCGCACGCACTAACCTGAGACGCACAGGTATTAATTGTGACTGTTGATGTACCCCCTTTAAAATTTACATTAATGAAGAGAGGCCGGTAAGAATTCATCGACAAACCCTTTAAAATACACATTAATGAAGATAGATCGGTAAGAATTCATCGACAATGTTCCAGTTAAAAACCATCAGTTGATAAAAAATGAACACCACCAGTTCTATCAATCTTGCCTCTAAGTGTGGATTCGTGGGAGAGGATGCCGAGTTCCAGACAGGAGAACAATATTCCAGCGATGGTAGAGCAAAAAAACCGAATCCTATGGCAGTGGAAAAGGGACAGCACATACGGAGGACTTCAACATCGGATTGCGCTGGTCAGCCTTAGGAGGGTCCTATAACTCTCACTGGTATTGTCAACAAATGACTGTTGGCTTTAACAACCTGTTACCTCGGCAAGTTTAAGTATATCTTAGTTTAACCAGACCACTGAGCTGATTAACAGCTCTCCTAGGGCTGGCCCGAACGATTAGATATTTTCAAGTGGCTAAGAACCAATTGATTACCTAGCAGCGGGACCTACAGTTTGTTGTGGGATCCGAACTACAGATAGAAATGAATTTCTATCACCAGAAATAAATTCCTCAGATTTCTCGTTGGCAGAGAGGGGAGCCGAACACGGACCCTGAGATCGGTAGTCGAGCACGTAACCGACTCGTCCAACGAGGAACACAATAGCAAGATAACACTGAAAAGCTGATGAAGAGATATTTACTAAAAATTTTCTTTCAATCATAAACTCCAAAAGGAAAAATAACTGTAACCAGGTCATTTTATATATATATATATATATATATATATATATATATATATATCATTATATATATATAGACTATAAAGGGGCTCAAGCCCTACAGATATCAACAAGGTGGAGAGGTAAAGGCATGTCTCAGCGTAGTACATAATTTATTTGCCGACGTTTGTTTACATAGTTTGTGTGTGGGGTGTTTTTTTTACTTTATTATTATTTTTTTTTTCTCCCCACTCTGTCCTTCAGTCACCTTCTATTTGTTTACTCTGGTAGGTTGTCTCTCCAACCTAGTGTTGTTGTACAATAATTTTTACATTTTAAATGTTTTAGTGTTCAATTTTAAATTTTAAATATTATACCGTGTTTTTATCAGTGACGAGTCTTATAGTTTGTATTTTTATCAATTCCCAGCCTTGAAAATGCATCGAAGATGATGTGAAACGTCGGCAATAATTATGTACTACGCTGAGACATGCCTTACCTCTCCACCTTGTGATATATATATAAATATATACACACACACACATATATATATATATATATATATGTATAATATACACGTATATATAAATACATTAGAGTTGTCACATCTACAGAAAAGAACTGTATCAAGTTAACAAGCATTCCAATCTTTCTACTTAACACTATAACCAAACTTACCTGAAACTATTAGTGTAAATTCTCGTCCATACTCAACCTATTTGACCAAACAATACCAGCTGCCAATGAGTCAAAATCATCTTTCTTCAGTTGTTACAGGAAAAAGTATCAGCTAAGGATTCAACTTGAAAAAGTTACTGTTTCGAAGTTCCCAAGAGCCATAGCAACATAAACAATTGTCCCGCGTGTATAGGATTTTTGTAATACTGTAAGATCACACATTCGACACAGTATGGAAATGAAAACCTAAAATAGACTGTTATTTCATAAGTAAGCTGATAAAAAAAAAAATACTACAATAAGGCACCGTTCCTCTCCATTTCTCTTTCAAACCAAGATGTTTCTAATTCTAGTAATTCAGCAATACTGAAAGATCAAATATTTCATACGGTATTGAAACCAATAATAGACAGCTCCTTCCAGGTAAGCGAATTTAGAACAGGATGTCACAGAAACTAATCCTATAACAATCTTATTTCCAAACCATTTCAGAATAAATCTGCCAAGAACTAACTCTATAATATCTCAAATTTCGTCGAATAGGAAGGAAGGCCTATGACGTTTAACCACCTACCGCCCCCCCCCCCCACGAAAAAAAGAAAGAGAGTTGCTCTAAAAGAAAACTTTCTCAAGAGGGTTAAAATCTTCTTAATCTCTCTTGGGGTTTTTGGCTCGGAATCCATTCAATATCGTGCTTTTTATCCGGATTCCCGACAAAAAGTGATTGTAAGTGCGTGAGAGAGAGAGAGAGAGAGAGAGAGAGAGAGAGAAGAAGAGAGAGAGAGAGAGAATAAAAACTATTGAGAGAGGGAGGGAGAGAAAATAAAAGCTACTTTTAACATTCTTTCAAAGTATCGAGATAGATTTTTAACATCCTGCCAAAATGGAGAGAGAGAGAGAGAGAGAGAGAGAGAGAGAGAGAGAGAGAGCACCCAGTTTTAAAAAATACATGACCGTTGTATCTTGAGGGTTGAATTTATGTTTCTGTTAGTTCGAGAAGAGAGAGAGAGAGAGAGAGAGAGAGAGAGAGAGGAGAGAGAGAGAGGAGTCTGTTTCCATGAAAGAACTCTTTTCATTCTCCTATCTGTCCTATATCCCCCCGTCCCGTTTACTCAGGAGAGAGGTCCATATAAGGACCAAGAAGAGTAACGGGTGAAGAGAAAGAAAAAAAAATTCCCAAAATCAAGAAAAGAAACATTGTATCTCATCCAAAGAGGGAAAGAAGGTAGGGGGGGAAGGAGGAGGGGGGGAGGAGGAGGAGGTCCCGAATCCTTTTACAGGTGCATCTGACCCATCACGGATGGACGGGGAGAGAGAGAGAGAGAGAGAGAGAGAGAGAGAGAGAGAGAGAGGAGAATAAAAATGATTTTTCATATTCTGCCAAAGCGTTGAAACCGATTTTTAATATTCTGCCAAAGTAGAGAGAGAGAGAGAGAGAGAGAGAGAGAGAGAGAGAGAGAGAATTATTTTCAACATTCAGCCAAAGCGTTGACGGATTTTTCATATTTCGCCAAAGTGTTGAAAGAAAATTTTACCTATCTGCCAAAGGAGAGAGAGAGAGAGAGAGAGAGAGAGAGAGAGAGAGAGAGAGAGGATGCTCTGAAGAAAAGAATGAAGGGAGAGTCTGAGGAAGAGGCGAGATAAGACGTTTGTGAAAAACTTAATCTTCTTTCTCTTTTAGACAATCTAAACAGGGAACTGGAGGTGGGGAATTGGCAGGAGAGAGAGAGAGAGAGAGAGAGAGAGAGAGAGAGAGAGAGAGAGAGGATATGCATACAGAGTACATATATGGGTTGGGAGAGATAATAGAAGGTGACAGGGTTTTTAAGCTTGGGGGGTTGGGGGTGGGGGGGGGGGGTGGGGGGGGGGGGGGTGAGGGGGGGGGGGGGGGAGGGGGGGAGACGGGTATGTGGCATCTGCACTTAATCCTTAGGGCGTATATAATATCCCCTCAAAAAATCCTTCTGAGATCCAAGGGGAGGGTGAAGGGACTGGAAGGGAAATGAGAGAGGGAGAGGGAGAGACGGAGAGAGGGAGAGAGGGAGAGAGGGAGAGAGGGAGGGAGGGAGGGAGGGAGGGGGAGGATGGGTCTGTGGTCCTAAGGCTTACGTTATACACAGAGAAGATGTGACCACGCATTTACCTGCATAATCTACCAAAAAAAAGAGAAAAACCTTCCCGAAGAAAGAGAGAGTGAACAGCCGCCCTTAACGCCGCCTTTTCAGATCTCAGGAACTGCATTACTAAGGAGGACGGAAAGGAGCACAGAAGAAGAAGAAGAAGAAGAAGAAGAAGAAGAAGAAGAAGTAGTAGTAGAAGGGTTTGAGAAGAGGATAAAGAAAGGTAGGCTTGTTGGGCACACATTTTTAACTTGCTCGGTACCGATACATCGAAGGGCTTGTCCAACAGCACTTCAGAGAATAGATGACCCACATGAGAGACAGAAAAAATAACGCTCCAGCTACAGTACATAAGTATAATGCCAATGCATTCCTTTCTGTGTGACCGAGAATGTATGTAACAAGTTATCTATTTTTTCTTCCGAGATTCCTTTAAGGTGCAGCCGTATTTTTTTTCTTTTGATATAAATATTCGCGAAGGCTTTCCCACGGGTGCATGAGAACGGCTTGGGATCATCGATGACAGAAGCAGTTCTATAAATTACATAAAGTTTGTATAGTAGTAGTAGTGGTCGGGATTTGCCGTCGTAACGGCTCCCTGGAGAGAGAGAGAGTCGCTAACTAAGAGACAGTCTTCTAACAACAAACTCAAGTACAGTGATAATATAATTCTAAATCCTCACAGTTACATCCATGGACGAAAAAAAAAAAAAATTCCCTTAAGAAAAAAGTTATTCATTATATTACAAAGTAATCTTGTGACCAATGATTATTTCTTCTCAATTCAGACAAACAATTCCAGGAGGTAAAGTACAAAAAGTTATAAATAAGAATGAACGAACACAAAATTATCTACATAGAATAAAGATTTGACTTCGGCAAGAAATTCACTCCCCAGTTCCAAGATAGTCTATAATTAAATTCCCAACAACGAAAGGAGAGAGAGAGAGAGAGAGAGAGAGAGAGAGAGAGAGAGACCCGCCCATCCTAAGATACAAAAAGGCATAATTTTAGTGACATACGCCCATAAAATCTACCATACATGCACACAGAGCCCCTAATCCCATCAAGGACCATAGACATCCCGCCCCATACACAAACACACACACACACATACACACACACACACTCACACACATACACAGTCGCACAGAGAGGACAACGAGCTGAACACACTCACACAGATCCAGACACAGAAGATGGAACTAAAGGTTTTCAAGACGCTTGCAGACAAGCCAATTTTTCAAGCACAGAGGGGTACTCTAATAAACAATCAAATTGACATGTAAGTTTTAAAAATGAAATTGGCACTTCGTTTTAAAAATAAAAGCAGCTTACAACAAACCCATATTTTTATATCTTTAATGAAAGACGTATAGAATAGACACGAAACCTTGAAAAACAACGATTCAAAAAGACTTATATCCAGTTAAAAAAGTAGTGCCTGGTCATAATTCTACTGCGTTCAGGGACCCTACACTTTTATAATTAAGCAAATTTGAGTACAATCATACGAGATGCATACTGTATAAGCATGGACACTAGAAATACACAAACACACACAATATATATATATATATATATATATATATATATATATATATATATATATATATATATAAGAATCATAAAATTTACATTATATAAACATAAGTATGCACACATATATATATTATGTAAATAATTCTTCCGTTAAAACTGGATACGTCTCAAGTATAAAAGCCCATTAAAACACTCTGGTCTAAAGCGAAGGACCATATTTCGGTGGACTATCTTGTCAAGTCTATATACATACAAATATATACATACATATATATATATATATATTATATATATAGATATATATATATATATATATAATATATTATGTTTATACACAAATATAACACACATATATACATCCACATACATATCATAAAACTGACCAAACATTATCAAGAGAGGTATACACGTCCAAATCTCTGACCCAAACAAACACGCCCACTGAACGTGAACGCATAATATGCATCCAGTGTGGCAGAGGGACAGTATCATAAACCAATTCTTTGTCGCGGCTCATCCATTTTTATGGGCGAGGGAACCAGCCACAGAGAGAGAGAGAGAGAGAGAGAGAGAGAGAGAGTCCCTACTACAGTATCTCTCGGTAATTACAGACCTTAAGACCTTTACATATTGTTCGGGTTGCCCCAGGTCCCAAGGTGAGGCACCTTAATGTCTACCAGAGAGTTGCTAGTACATCTTCCGGTATATTTTGCATCTTCCAATCTTGGATGGTCTGGGATGCAGTTTAGATATTGTCGAGCTTATTCTTAAACACATCTACGCTCACTCCTGATATATTCCTCAGATGAGGCTGGCAACGCATTGAATAGACGCTGCATTATCGATGCTGGTGCGTAGTGGATTAATGTCCTGTGTGCTTTCCTTATTTTTCCTGGTATATTTTTGGGCACTATTAATCTACCTCTGCTTGCTCTTTCTGATATTTTTAGTTCCATGATATAAAGAGATGAATGTCCTGAAGGGATCTTTACAAGAGATGGGGAGAGAGGGTAGGAGCGAGGGTGAAAGGAAGGCGCCCTACATCCATAAACTGTATCTGAAAGTGTGTTATAATGAATATTTGATTAAATAGGAGTAGCTCTCTCTCTCTCTCTCTCTCTCTCTCTCTCTCTCTCTTTTACGTCTACCACAGGAGAACGAAAGTAATTGGGAGGAGGGAGAAATCCAGTGGATTATGGTTTGCTATGCAGTTAAAATGGAAATACATTAAGAAATGAGACATTTCCGTCATCTGCGATATAGGAAATTTTAATTTATGCATTCAGTACCAACCTCAGAGAGATGGAAATTTTAATTTATGCATTCAATACAAACCTCAGAGAGAAAAAGAGAGAGAGTTAAAGTCAAGTATCACTTAGTTTTACCATACCACTGAGCTGATTAACAGCTCGCCTAAGGCTGGCCCGAAGGATTAGATATTTTTATGTGGCTAGGAACCTTATTGGTTACTTAGCAACGGGACCTACAGCTTACTGTGGGATCCGTACCACATCGAGAGAGAGAGAGAGATTGATAACCATGCATTTATGACCCAGGTTACAAGAGAAGGGGACCCAAACATATACTAAATACACAAAAACCTTCTTAGCCTTTATGAAGAAGCAACGAATTAATAGGCAATAAGTGATGGAACATGACTCGCGGAAAAAAAAAACCTTCCGCAAGTGTTAACAATCTTTAAACACGTAGTTGTTGGCAAGTTGCATCTGTCATCTTTCTACCTGCCATTGTTTTCAAATAATGCATTATTTTGTTTTCCATTAAGTTCCGATCCATCATCCACCTGCTATAGCATACATACATACATACATACATACATACATATATATATATATATATATATATATATATAATATATATATACAAATATATGTATAAACATCATACCATACATACATACATATACATATAATATAATATATATATATATATATATATATATATATATATATATATATATTATATATACTGTAGATGTGTATGTGTAGAATCTCCTTGTCACTTTTTACCAGACACATATATGTAATTACAGAGGAGGTCAGGTCGGCAACGTGACCTTGTTGAGTTTATGAGACCCAGCATAGCTATTAGGAGGAGGGATGGGTCCGTAGCAACGAAGGACACGAACAAAACGGGGCAAAATATTTTTGTGAAGTGAATAAGAAACAAGAAAGGAATAATTTAACTGAAATAACAGAAGCTACAGAGGAACAAAAGGCACTACCGAACGAATTCTCAGTTTCTGAACTGGAATCGGTAATCAGGAGACTTAGGAAACATAAAGAAGCTCTACTAGAAATATGACTGAATCGCTGCAAAGATGAATTTACCTGTTTACCAGTTTATAAAATAATTGGATCGTTTTGCTGATTATCGAATAATTATTGGTAAAAAACCTAATGACTGGAAACTGGTCGTCAAATATAAAGCACCAAAGAATGGTGAACTTACGCCTGTTGTGATGGAAATATACAGTATGCTCTTTTTCAGTAAGCTGAAGAAAATAACAGATAATACATTTGTTATAAGAAAAGACAATATTTGCACAGATCAGATATTTTAGTATTAAGACATTGTGCCGCAAGGTTTGAAAATCAAAAGTCCTCTTCAGATGATCTTTGTTTATCACAATAAGGTGTCTGATCATATCAAAAGATCAGTATTATGGAATGCCTCGTACTACTACACTATTCCTGTTAAATATGGAGAGCTAATGTATTTCTCAAGTGTAGGGATATCTAGCTGCAGATATTTGAATACCATATCTAGTTACTCCGCCAAAATATAGCCCTATTGCTCTTGGTAAGTCTCCACTGTACGTGTATGAATAGCTACAGCTGTGAAATTTTTCTCTATGAGAATTTCATCCACGATTGAGCGGTTGAAGTGTGACAAGTGGTAATGATCATTGTCCTTTATTCTGGGAATCTAGCCCCTGCTGTGGGAAACGTCGAAATGCTTTTATATAGTACATTATACTGGGTGTCCATAAAGTCCCAGTACCATTCTGAGCGATAAATACTTGTGATGGTACTGAGAGTTTATGGACACCCTGTATCTTAATACACACGCTCGCGCGCGTACACACAAATATATATATATGTATAATGACAATAACTTTTGTGATATTCTAAGATAGTCCAACAAAAATGGAAAGCCGTTTCTCTGAATTTATCTTGTAAATCACATACAGGAAATGGTACTCGGCTCTGAAAAGCTGCAAAGGCGACTCCAAAGTAAAGAATATCATTCCCCGTCATTCTCTTCCTCTCTCGAGACAGACACATGTGTAAATGCACTTCGAAAGGTCTCTCAAGACCTGCGCAGAATATAAATAAGGGTTTCAGTTCAGATGGACCAGACGTCTTGTCTAGTCGACCTAAAATGGCAGAAGACATTCTCTTACTGAAAAAACTGAAGAAACATCATGAGTTATTCGATAATTCAACCTATTCTAAAAAACTATCCTTATAAAATTGAATGTAGAAAACAGACTGAATTTTTCACTTAGAAATAATAAAGATATTATGTTACTTTCCACTTCATTCTCCGTAAGCATATTAGAAGAAACTTCATATTGGGTCAAGAAGATCCTTACCTTACCTTACAGACCTTACAGTTCGTTCGGGTTGCCCCAGGTCCCTCAGTGTGAGGCGCCTCTAATGTCTACCAGAGAGTTGCTAGTACATCTTCCGGTATATTTTGCATCTTCCAATCTTGGATGGTCTGGGATGCAGTTTAGATATTTGTCGAGCTTATTCTTAAACACATCTACGCTCACTCCTGATATATTCCTCAGATGAGCTGGCAACGCATTGAATAGACGCTGCATTATCGATGCTGGTGTGTAGTGGATTAATGTCCTGTGTGCTTTCCTTATTTTTCCTGGTATAGTTTTGGGCACTATTAATCTACCTCTGCTTGCTCTTTCTGATATTTTTAGTTCCATGATATTTTCTGTTATTCCTTCTATCTGTTTCCATGCCTGAATTATCATGTAGCGTTCTCTTCTCCTTTCTAGACTATATAATTTTAAGGATTGTAGTCTTTCCCAGTAGTCTAGGTCCTTAACTTCTTCTATTCTAGCTGTAAAGGACCTTTGTACACTCTCTATTTGTGCAATATCCTTTTGATAGTGTGGGTACCATATCATATTGCAATATTCAAGTGGACTACGAACATATGTTTTATAAAGCATAATCATGTGTTCAGCTTTTCTTGTTTTGAAGTGCCGTAACAACATTCCCATTTGCTTTGTTTACATTTTGCCAACAGAATTGCTATTTGATCATTGCATAACATGTTCCTATTCATCATCACACCAAGGTCTTTAACTGCTTCCTTATTTGTGATTGTCTCATTATTAGGTCCCCTATATGCATATAGCTTTCCTTCTCTGTCTCCATAATTTATTGATTCAAATTTATCAGAGTTAAATACCATCCTATTTACCTCTGCCCAATCATATACTTTGTTAAGGTCTCTTTGTAGAGCGTTCCTATCTTCATCACAAGTAATTTCTCTACTTATTCTTGTGTCATCAGCGAAACTACTCACTACCGAATCCTTAACATTACTGTCTATGTCTTCAATCATAATAACAAACAATATTGCAGCTAAGCACCGTACTTGTGGCACACCGGATATTACCTTGGTTTCATCCGATTTCTCATCGTTTGCAATAACTATCTGTTTTCTGTTGTGTAAAAATTCTTTTAACCATCTTCCTACTTTATCTACGATATTGTGTTTTCTAATTTTCTTTGCTAATATATTATGGTCTACTTTGTCAAAAGCTTTTGCAAAGTCTAAATAAACCACATCTGTTTCATTTCCGCTTTTCATATTTTTGAATATGTTCTCACGGTGGACTAACAGTTGGGTTTGTGTACTTTTTCCGGGTACGAAACCGAGTTGTCCTATATTAAACAAATTATTTTTTATTAAATGTTTCATAATATTTTTCTTCATTACCCTTTCATACACTTTCATAATATGTGATGTTAGACTCACAGGCCTTAATTAATTACTTGCCTCTAGTCTTGATCCACTTTTGAAAGTAGGGGTGATATATGCTAATTTGTGCTCATCATAAATCTTGCCTGTATCTACACTTTGTCTTAATAATATTGCAAGTGGCTTTGCGATAGAATGAACTACTTTCTTTAACAAAATAGCAGGGACTCCATCCGGCCCTGCAGCAGCTCCATTTTTAATTTCATTAATTGCCTGCACAATATCAGCTTCATTAATTTCTATGTCAGCTAAATATTCACTATTTTCTTCCCTTACTTCTATATCATTATCTTCATTATCTATTCTAGGGGTCAATTCTCTCTTATATCGTTCTGCCAGTATGTTGCAAACCTTTCCTTTTTTCATTCGTTAATAATCTCCCTTCAATTCTCAGAGGGCCTATTTCTATTCTTCTTTTATTCATCTTCTTCGCATATGAGTATAATAGTTTGGGGTTTGGAGAGAGAGAGAGAGAGAGAGAGAGAGAGAGAGAGAGAGAGAGAGAGAGAGAGAGAGAGAGAGAGAGAGCATTTTTAAAAGCCGAGACTCCGTATGACCGACCGCTCCTCATTTGCATAAACATATTACTAGAGAGATAGTATCAAAAGTCGTGTTTGCAGATCGTAAAAAAAAAAAGGAATACAAACACAGCCACACATTCAGCAAGAGCTGCCTTGTTTTCCTTTTGTAAAATGCACAAGAAGATACGGTTACCAACCTGACACAATGGAACACAACTCATCCGCAATTAAATCTCTTTTCACTTACATACACAACTCTATTTATATAAAGAGTGAGTGTCTTCCGAGATTAAAAACAAGACAAGTCCCTGCTGCTTTCATTACTTGGCCGCTGCAGAAATGATTAATCCCTTTTGCAGTCTGCCACTACTTCATACAGTTCCTCGCTGGACGAGTGGTTTACGGGTTCGCCTAACGAATCGGTCGTCCCAAGTTCGATTCCCCGCTCTGCCAACGTGGAATCAGAGGAATTTGTTTCTGGTGATTAGAAATTTCTCGATATAACGTGGTTCGGATACCACAATAAGCTGTAAGTCCCGTTGATAAGTAACCAATTGGTTCCTAGCCACGTAATAATATCTAATCCTTTGGGCCAGCCCTAGGAGAGCTGTTAATCTGCTCAGTGGTCTGGTCAAACTAAGATATACTTAACTTTTACTTCTAAGTAAACTATCAACCCTTTTCCCAAGTTTCTTCTTCATTTTGCCTTTGTAAAACTAATCATTTATAAAAACATTGATCCATCTTTCGACCTGCAATAACTTTTTACCACAACCTCACCTTGTCTCCACCATTCTTACAATCCAACCCTCATTAATCACGTATGCTACGGAGATCATTCAACTGGACAACTTCCATATTGTCTTTCATTTAAATTCGACATCCACGTACTCACAGAACGAGCTAGATAAACAATCTCTTCATATACCGACATTCCATTCCATGAGCACTCTTCTCTTTATTTTCAAAGATAATCCTGCCTTCCTTAACTGACCTGCTAATTTTCTCATCATGGTGCATTTGATTCGGTTACAAATACGTTAGCAATATAACAGTAAAATGCTTTATTGCTAATTGCAACATAATGAGGAATAACAGAAACATCCATCAGATACACCAAGCACACACATAATCACTATTTGTCCCTTTCACTATGACCTCAATAAATGCTTTCACATCCCAGTTCGACACCGGATCAAGATGGAACGCGGTGTAGAAAATTCCACAATTTTATTGATTCTTTTATCACACCGGTGCCATTCATCCCTATCTTTCAGATGCTCTCACATTCTGTTGATTTTATCATCATTATTATTCAGAAGATGAACCCTATTCACACGGAACAAGCCCACAGGGGCCACTGACTTGAAATTCAACCTTCCAAAGAATATAGAGCTCATTACCAAGATGATCAGGAAAAGGGAATTACAGAAGAAGATCTCACTTACTAGATAGAAACAATAAATTGATACATAATATATAAAAATGTATTAAAATGCAAGGATAAGAGCATTACAGTAGCAATGCATTGCATCTTCGTTTAAACTTCTAAAGTTCCACTTGTGTGACATCCTCAGTGAGAGTGTTCCACAGTCCAAGGATGTGATGAAATACGGACCTCTGAAACTGAGAGGTTCGACAGAGAGGAACATTTACTGCATATCGGTGCCGCTGTTCAGTGTTCAACGAAACTGATTGCTCTTAGCAGGAAAAGGGGATCAGGAATCAATTGAGGATGTGAAAGATCTCTGCTAAAATACGACTTGCGAAAATTTGACGATCAAGAGACCATCCGTCGATGTCCAGGGCATAACTACTACTAATAAGGAACAGAAACCAACCACCACGAACAGCTCTATCTAAAAGACATAAATCTCTGGCAGAAGCTGACATCCACACCGGAGAACTGAAGGTCAGGTCATATCCCTACATCGCAGTCTGAAGTTAGATTTTTTGCGACTAAGAATCCCTTAGTAGCGATATTTTCACTACACTCCTTACGGCGTGGAAATCTCCAACCAGCCAGGTGAATTGAAGTGAAGTGTGGATGTTGAATAGCAAGTGCTCTAATGTCAATGAAAGGGAAGCAGCATGCACGAAATTTGATCAATACTGCTACACTGACCAAGAAGCAGGGGCAGGCAAAACCGGCAAGTCAGTTGGATCATCGATTTTACATCATTACATGAATGACTGAGACCTTTTCAAAAACATTCTTTTCTTCTTCTCTAATTATTCAAGCCTGAACATCTGGGACGAAAGTGTTTCATTCTGATTTCAGCGATAAGGAGTGAAATAAAACTGTCCCTTCTTCCTCACCTCACATTCTCTTTA
>NC_061103.1:18425478-18440478 GCF_015104395.2 Macrobrachium nipponense
TATTTTCCTTTCTTGTTGGCAGGTGATTTATTTGTTGAATGTTGTATTCTAGTAGCATATCTAATAGCTTTTCGAATTGCCTCTTATCTTCTGCACTACTATTACTCTCTTTTTTATATGTATAAGTACATCCACAATCTCCTATTCGTTCTTTCCAGAGAGAGAGAGAGAGAGAGAGAGAGGATGTAGAGACGAAGATGAGAGAAAGACGAGAGAGAGAGAGAGAGAGAGAGGAGAGAGAGAGAGAGAAATCACAGCGGCATAAAAAACGAAGCGAAAAAATGTAAGAATTCAGAGCTAATAAAGTAATCTCTGGAATCCCACAATAATCTCACATTTAAAAAAAAAATAGAAACAATACATAAACCAACAATCTAATCCCTGGTAATAAGTAAATAAATAAAAACAAAAAATGTGTTAACACTTCTAGTCCTATCACTGCCCAGGGGCCGTGTCTGATGTTGCAAAGAGAGAGGGAGACGTTATGGGGGGGTAGGGGGTGTCTCAGGAACCGAGGGTGAGTGGAAAAGGATGAAAGGATGTAAAGAAAGGTGCCCTTGGCATTAGGCCTAAGGTTGATCGCATCTGAATATGAATTAAGTCTAATCATGATGTCGATTGAAACACTCTCGCATATCCAGTCGGTTGGAACGGACCCAATCCTAATTCAAATTTTTTTTCTCCTCTCTCTCTCTCTCTCTCTCTCTGTACAACTCGCCTGAGCAACCAGATTTCTTCTCTTTCTCAAGCTAATTATAGGAGATGGGGACTTTTGTTAGTTGGAAGGACATACAACATACGTGTATGAGACTAGAGTTTGGGACTAGAACTTGGTAAAACTCAAAACCTGGAATGTTGAATCTTAAATTGATATACACACATATTGCATAGATTCGCACTATGATAGTGAATCCTTCTCAGATGCCGGGCCGAAGACACGCTGCAAAGGAGCTGTGGTAACGACTACAGCAGGGGTTTTCAACCTGGGATACGCGCTCCCCATGACACTCAAATGAATGTTAGATGCCGACCCTCAAAATGCTTTAGCAAAAACTGCTCCTCGGCCAACTAAGATAGTTAATGAAAACAGTTTCAGCCATTTCATTAACTACCTTTGCAGCTGATGTAAAAATAACGTATATATTTTGTTTTTGCAGCTCGGTACCATAACCTTGATCATTTACTGCACAACCAGAGGTAAATAATTATAAAAAAATTGTCTTTATTTTTTATGGAATTCTTTATGTTTACAATATTATTGGTTATGTCAGGAGAGTTATGTACTTACTTCCCTCTGTACAGTTTTTCCGAGTTGGTTTTGTTTTCCACGTTATACAAAGTGAAGGGGGTACATTACTGACTTTACAAATACCCGAAAGGGTACGTGGGGAGGAAAAGGTTGAAAACTCCTGGACTACAGTGTGTAGCGCAGAGCATACTGCAAGCACTACCACTTCTGGGGAGTTCAAGAGCAATAGATCAATATAAAGCACTTAGCAAGCAGGCATAATGACAGTCATAGAATATTTATAGCGTTTGTATATCTACAAATTTATAAATATATACATACATACATAAATAAATTTATATTTGTGTATCTATATATATATGTATGTATAAAATATTTATATATACATATTTACATTCACATATTTGAGTAAAATGTTTTAGTTCAGCATGCATGAGAGTGACAAGTAGGTACGCTCATGAATCAGCATTTAACTAGCCACCTTATATTCACCAAATTTTCACCAAAAACATTATTATAAAAGGCCTTCAGTCAAAAGGGTACTTCGGACTTGGCATCAACTGAAACTTGATATTCTTCGGTTACCCATAAGCACACTTCAGCTTTTGCTGTAAGGAAGTTTCGGGTCAAAAAAGGGTACAATTTTACTCAAAAGTCAATTAATGGTTTTTTTTTTTTTTTTTTTTTTTTTTTTTTTTTTTTTTTTTTTTCCTTTTTTATTTTGAGGGAGTAATACGTACGTAAAGCTCTTAAAATGAGCAGGTAGTTGGGTACACCTCCCGTAAAATGAACAAACTTGCGTCTAGGGGCAATGCCCACGGTCAGCTCCGAAAACTGGAAGAGATAATGTAAGGAAAGCCAAGAGCGAGCCACGCCCAAGGTAACCTCATAGGATAACTCACACGACGAAGTGAGCTCACATACACGACCGTCTACTAGTTACGGGGTAAAGCAAAAAGGGGTATTGGTGAGGTGGGAGGGTGGGGGGCAGGGTGACCCTCTCAATCCCTTGGCTACTGTGCGGTCAAGATGAAAGACCTAAACATTTGACGCCTCGGTAATATCGCTTTTGGGGCTTCTCCGCGTAAAGGCGATTCTCTTCCAGTGGTGGAAAGTCGACTATCAAGATGGCCGCTTCCGGAGTGGTGCCCACCAAGGGGTGGGGGTAGTAGGTAGACGGTAGCCCCGTCCGTTAAACAATACCCCTCGATGATCCTCACCAGCTGTGATCGCTAAACACACTATAATTAATCTTTTAAGAGATGTTACCTTTCATTTTCAGCCGAGATGAGTCCGTGATGAACACTTCATCAGGCTCCCGTCTCCCTCGACTCTCGTCTCCGCACGAGAGCGAAGCGAAGCCTCTTTCTCCTCCTCCGCATTTTAAAGAGGAGAAGCTGTTGCACTCATGAATCCCATGAAACCTTATATGGCGGTCGGGCAAAATGCAAACTTCCCGCAACGTGATTTTAAAGAGATGCCACTTAGATTTTTATAGCTCGCGTCTTACGTGTCGCCAGTAATCTCTCTCGACAGCTATGGTCTCGAAGGGGCTCCCATACACAGCGTTCCGTAGACAGCCACTCCATTGTGGGGGACAAAAAATTTGCGCCGAAATTATCTTTGAGAAAAAGTTCCCGTTGGTTGTTCCACGCTGTTGCTGCGTAACTTTGGGTTGTTCGTTTATGTCGTTCCTTGCTCGTGCTACTTTTTACGAGGAGAAGAGCCTAGTTATTAATGATGCTTATTTAGCATAAATACAATAAAAAAAAAATCACGACAATCTCCCGCTTTGAAATAAAAGAAGAAACCAGTTGGGCAAAATAAGCGCAACGAACAACTCCAGAAAATTCCCAACCCTTCTTCCTTCTGCGGCTGCGCGGATCTGGTATCAGCTTTGAAACCATAACACGGAAAATGCAAATTCATCCCCAGAAACCAAAATTTGTTATCGTGAAATAAAGAAAGCTATTAAAAATGGAGACTTATGACTCGTAAAATGCGACTCCGGGAAGAAAAACAAGTGAACTACTGTGCGGAACAGCCCCTTATAAGGAACGCCGCTCTCCCATTACACTCGGCGCACAAAAACCAGGTTGGGAGATTTTCTTTTCCACGTTTTCTGTCGACCATGTTAAGCTGAATTTTGTTTGCGAAGTTTTGGTTCATAATAAAATAATCTAGATATCTATGAAAAATTTTTAGTAAAAAAAAAAATTGCCTATAAGTTATTCATTCCATGTTAAAATCTACTAAATATTCATCATACTTTTATTTTTCAAAATATTCAGTAACAATTTCATTTCAGATTCAAATTAAAAGTTAGATGAAGTCACCAAAACGATATGAAATTAACTACACAATATAAAAGTATTAGGTCTAATAAACGAACAGCCTCAAGATTTTAATGAATATGACTATTTTCATCCACATAATATAATAATAAGCATGCTTCCATCATGTTTAAATGCCAGAAACGACTCCTTCGAAAAAGAACGATACCGCTACAGACATAAATTCAAAGGAGCCGATTGTATGGCATTCCTCTATGCTGCCTATTTCAAGATAACATACCGTTAAACGATATCCTTTCTGTAAACAACTGTGTTACGGCACCATAAAGAACATTCTGAAATAAAAGCTCTTAAGCGTGCAGCAGCTGAACTTTTGTAGAGAGAAAAAGCGAGTTTTGCAAAGATGGGGCATAAAAACCGCATATTTGTGACATTTCACAGCGTGAATGTTTTACCGTTCAACGCTGTGTGATTCCTTGGGCTTAATATTTTTTCATTATATCATAGAAATGCATATAAATACATATACATACATAATATACTATATATACGCACACACACACACACACACACACACATATATATATATATATATATATATATATACTATATATATATATATATATATATATATATATATATATAATATATATCGTATCCTATTTTAAGCCTTCATTTCCTATTCTTACATTCCAGAGCTTTGGGTTTTCCAATTTTGCGAATGAAATGGTCATCACCAATTTGAAAGCTCACTTGCAAAATTATTTTCCTATTATCATCATACTGCTGTTGTACATGAAGTTTAGTCCCAATATTAAAACCACGGGAAAATGCAGAACTTATGCAGCAATGTACATACCTTACGGCACTGTAGTCGTTGCAGTCTTAAAAGTTTATTATTGAGGTTTGTATCCTCTCTTATCCTCTGAGTCAAAAGCTTTAACGGTTTAAACTTGGCTCCCGACGAGTCTTTTCAGTCCCTAATGGAAGTTGTTCTAATTTCGGTTCTTCGTGTGTCTCAGTGTTTGTACCTGGCACGCTAGTTTGTGTGGTAGGTACTGTCTGCCTTTGAAGGTCTGACAGATCAAACATCAGGGACCTTGCCCTGAACAGGCAACTTCTAACCAATAATGGCTTCAGGACTTCAGGATAGAAGAGTGAAGGTAGAGAAGAAGGGGAAAATTTTATGCCCAGACGACCTGCTAATGATATCGATCAGCTAACAAGTCGACATTTCTTCACAGAAATGCACAGAAACCCAAAAATCAAGGTACCACCTTCCAGCATCTTATACAGACAATCAGCAGATGACCCGAGATAAAATAACTCGTAATAGAAACATACCACCAAGAACTAAGTCTACAGAAACTCTTGAATTACCGAGACCGTAGTATTCGGCATACAAACAATCATTTGCGTGAGATATCTACTAGTTACACATTGCATCTTCATACAGAAACAACCGACACAAGACGAAGGAACAAGCTGGCCAGTTTGCTGAGAGAGAGAGAGAGAGAGAGAGGAGAGAGAGAGAGAGAGAGATTCTGTTTGTATGGTGTTTTTACGTTACATGGAACCAGTGGTTATTCAGCAACGGGGCCAACAGCTTTATGTGACTTCCGAACCACGTCGAGAGTGAACTATCTCCATAAATACACAGCTCCTCTCACTCGTCAATGGAATGCCCGAGAATCGACCCGCGGCCACCGAGGTGGCACGCCAACGCCATACCGCTAAAGAGAGAGGAAGAGAGAGCATATACTCTGAGTCAGTGAATTCATTTTCACAAAGCCATAAAATATTGGTTAAACAGCTGTCTAGGGTTTTAAGAGAGTAAGTATAAATTAAAATATTTCTGCTGTCCATGATGATCATAGAAAAGTCTATATATATATATATATATATATATATATATATATATATATATATATATATATATTATTATATATATATGTATATATATATATATACATATAAGTCATATCACATTTCCGTGATTCATATACATATATCGAGCTACAATGTCCTTTAATATCTAATTCGCTCTACCTCGGAATTAATATATTTTCATATATGCTTAACCGAAGGGGAATTTTTTTCTCGATAATAGACTTGCCTGGACCAGGGCGCGAACCCATGGATCCTTTCACATCCAGGAACGTCAGTGAAGCTTTTACCTACTACACCACCGCCAAAAAATATAATAATTCCGAGGTAGAGCGAATTAGATATTAAAGGACATTGTAGCTCGATATATATATATATATATATATATATATATATATATATATATATATATATATATATACTATATATATTAAGCGCAAATAGCGTTTAATATCCAGTTCATTATACCTTGGGAATAATGAACTAGATAATAAATCATTGTCTGATTTAGAAACGCCAGTCAGTGACATCGGATGAGAGATAATCTGATATCGACTCTGTTGTACAAATGTCTGTCGAATTCAGGTCCTGTACTTGAATCGATATCCACTTATCTCCACCACGACAGCTGATTCACAAGTTTGTAATATTTGCTTAGTATATTTCTTTTACTTATTGTTTGTTTGTATGGTGCTTTTACGTTACATGGAACCAGTGATTATTCAGCAACGGGACCAACGGCTTTACATGACTTTCGAACCATGTCGAGAGTGAACTTCTATCACCAGAAATACACATCTCTCACTCCTCAATGGAATGGCCGAGAATCGAATCTTTCACTTATGACCGTGGAACTTATTTTGTATATTTACAAATATGACGCCACAAATATCGTTCAATATCCAATTCAGTGCACCTCCAGTGTGTAAGTGGCAAAAATCATTAATCAGCCAATTTTTATAAACTTTGCGGTCAGCTATCATGGTGGAGTTGGGTTGATTCCGACTTGAGGCACAAAATTCGACATATGTACAACAGAGACGATATTAACCCAGTTAAGTTGTATCTCTTTTGATGGCTCAGTGGTCAAAGTCACTGTGTAACGTTTCAAGACCAGTCAACGCTTTGACGAAGCACTTATTTGTAATTCCCCTTGAGTGTAAGCCATTCCCAAATTATAGTGAACTTGATATACTATTAACAATAATTGCGGTTTAATTTTGATGAATATAAAAAGCAAGTTACGTGTGTAAAAGTGATTAAAACTGAGATCAAGGGTAAGGGTATGAGGGTAGATGGAAACAACAGAGACAGAGCAATAAATGCTAATATGGATAGTGGAAAAAAAGAAAGAGGTTGATATACACAAGTATTTGGATGTAAATATAAGAGAGTAAAATATGCCCCAAGTTTCTTCAGTGTAATCGAGTTTCCTGAACAACTTACATGCTATATAAAGCCATCAGCTATGACCGGTAGCGTAACAGTTTCTCACTAGGTGCAGTAGAGTGAGGGTGCGTCCCATGCCTCTGGAAAATGCCAGATGCACGATCCATGGCTAAATTTAACCTTAAATAACATAGAAACTACTGAAGTTAGAAGGTTGCACTTTGGTATGCTTGATGATTGGAGGGTGGATGATCAAAATACCAATTTGCAGCCCTCTAGCCTCAGTAGTTTTTTTTTTAGATCTGAGAGCAAACAGAAAAAGTGCGAACAGAATAAAGTGCAGACGGACGGACAGACAAATCTGGCAAAATAGTTTTCTTTTACAGAAAACCAAAACTCTTGTAAGATGAGAGAACAGGTTTGCTAAAGAATAGGAGAAGCCAGCGAGAAGTGGGGTAGATGCAAAGCATTGGGCAGACCGGAAATGAATTGTAAGTGGTAGCAAAGGTGGGAATGTCTGACGGGATTGTTGAGCCAATTTCGTGGAAGAGAAGTTTGAATGTTTAATTCACATTAAGGAAAAGGAGTTGAAGCTGTTGAGATGAACTGTTAGCGTTACGTAAGTAAAGCAAGAATTGTACGGGCGCGAATTTTGGAGATACGCGGTGTAGCAGCAAAAAAGCTTAGACAAGGTGTAAGTATGGAGAGATAAATCTGGAGATAGCAAAAGAAGTTAAAGGTCTAGTGTAGGTTTAAGGATATATCTAAGTATGTTGGAAAAGGTTCAGTCACATGGAAGGAATGGAAAACGATAGGTTGGCGTAAATAAGGACAAAGCAGAAGAGTGTGTGGGGACGGGGGGGGGGGGGGGGGGTGGGGGGGGGGGGGGGGGGGATGAAAGAGGGGCTCAGGAGTTAGAATGGGTTGGATAGATGGTGTGAAATAGTAGGTGTTGGAAAGGAAGGTCCATAACATTGAGAAAGAACCAAAACCTATGTAAGACAGGCAGCGAATAGCACAGGAGTCATAGTTGGGGTTCGACTTGCTGCTGATGAGGCGTCTGCGAAGAGTGCAAGACACGCCTCATATTGTGGAAGTTTCACTCTATAGTGGTTTCATCCATGATCCAGCAATTAAACTAATTAACCACGGCGTTGTTCAATTCCACGAGGCCACGAGGTTCTAGAATAAAAATATGTATGTCATGGGAATGTGAATTCACTTTGGCCAGGTGGAGGAGCGTATAGCTCACGTTTGCAATGTTCGTGGGTCACTCCCTGTCCGCCTTTCACCAGTTCACCCAGCTGTAAATGGTTACGGCGTCTTCAGGGTTCAAGAAAAAGGCCGAAGGACTAGCAACCTAGCTCCTAAAGACTTGCTCAGTAATCAAAAGGCTGTCAAAGTAATTCCTGAAAGATTTCAAGAGGTTGAAAGAAATGATCTCTCACCTTCACCATTTCATCAAATATATAATGCAGTATGAAATCCAAAAGGTGACTGAAAACCCAGTTTTCCACGTGGTGCACGGCTGAACATGAGCAATGCAGAACCAAGAAAAATTTTACACTAAATCATTATATAATATAAATTTTTCTTCACCTATTGTCCTTTCCATGAAGAGGGTTCGACTCAAAATGGTGTAACCCACGTATAGAATGAAGATGCATTGCATACAAGGAGGAGATTTTATAATCCAATTCACGCTGCTTCGGGAATATCGCCGAACAGGAATTATAAGTGATAAATGGACTAACACTTCGGTCTAATCCATTTATGACATAACTCCTCTTCGGTGAGCTGTTATTTTTTAAAGGTCCCTTCCTACATCTACACGGAAAATTTTATTCTTACTTTTTTTTCTTGTAACCTCGTGATATTCTGCGATAAAATGATCTTAATCTTTATTTATTTAACCAATTTTTTTATACATTTCCGTAAGCCTGCTACTTTCCTCACTAATGTCTCTCGTCGAGAAACTATCGCGCAGAAACAATTTTTGACCTTCTTCATTTACCCTCGAAGTATCATTATGGTATATGGAGAACTCTTAGTCTACACTATATGTTACAAACCTCTGGGGTTCTAGTACAGGTTCTTAAGTACTTTATTTTGCTAGATCGTAGACAGTAAATGCAACCATGTTCAAGGAAAGCAGGCACAAAAACACTCCAGAATAACTTAAACAGTATTTATTAGACCCCATAAACAAAACAGAAATAAACAACTTAAATCAGCCTTGCGGGTTAAAGTTAAATACATACAGCAAAACAGCTTAAAGCAAGAGGACTAAATACCAGTCCTCAACGAGCCACAAGGCACCCTACAGCTAAACATCTAAACCCTAACCAAAAATTCAGAGGAGAATAAATATTTCATAATCTGTGAGGATCCAAATATATGCCGGGCCAAAACTATCCTAAATAACAAAAGGCTGAAGGAAGTGGAAGATATCAAAACAAGGAAAACCTTAAAATATACCTACCTAGCCATACAACTAAGATATAGAATATTATCACCAATAATCAATAAGGGCAACATTAAACTTATAATATACACAAGTAAAAACTATGACAATGTTATAAACGTATATGTATATAATATATGTACTGCACGTACACTGACAGTTCTAATAATCCTTACGTCAGGGATGTCGGGCCGAAACTAGGAGTCCATAGCGAGCACAAAACTGCTACCAAAAGGGATGAACACGATCGCCAGGACAACAGGGGTATAAGGCCTCCTCGAAGGAAACAACAGCTTATTTTTACTGTCTTACCTGGCGATTGCCTCCCTACGTTTCTCCTCACGAGCTAGCGCTCACACACATCCCGAAGAAATGCAGAAGGACGAAGGCAGAAGTGGCAGGTGAATCCGTAATCAGTACCGGGATCCAGCGGATCGGTACCAATTTCCCGTGGGCTCCTCCGACGGGAATAAGGGGTATAATCGAGAAGTCGCAAATAGCTTACGCTTCTGCGGAACCCCGTTAAATAAAGCGGACACTATGGTCGCAAGCGAACGAAGAGCCGTGATCTGCAGCACCAGAGTCGCAGGTGACTAAGGCACCAACGAACGGTCGTGAGGAAAGATTCCAACAGCGCCGTTTCCAAAAATAAATTGCCAAAAGTCGTCCTCCAATAATCCACAAAAAAGCTGCTCAAGGGGATTGGTTCTGACAAGGAGCGTTTCCAAAGCCCGAACTGTTGTCGGGGAAAGGTCGCGCCCCTCCAAATGCCTCACGGGTGTCTTTTTCACCAACCACTCAAAAGATAAACAAAACAAAAAAACTAGCATTAATAAGATGCTCACAAACATTTAACAAGCGGGGGGGGGAGAGGTTAACAAGCAGTTCGCTTGACGCTCAGCCGAGACCAAAGTAAAGCTTAAAACTAAAACCTTAAAAACTAATTTCCTTACGCTAATTTATATACAACAAAATATAACAAAAAGCAGTAACAAGGCTGAGATAAAATAAAGCAAAAGCATGCCAATTACGTTAATACATGATACCTTCCTCCCGAAGAAAAAAAAAAAATTTTCAGCAAAATAATTTTTTTTTTTTTTTTACTACTGTGGTATAAACAAACCTGTAAGGAAAGAAGAACAATAAAGACAACCAATAACAGGCAAACATACCATAATAGAACAATAAACCTGAAACCAATTGTGTTAAAATATCAATAATAGAATATACCACGAGAGAATACAAACCAAATGCTTTATATAGCTTACCATTATTTTAAAGCTCAATGATAATACCATACTCTGAACCCAAAGTCAAAGCACGGCAAAAGACAGACATATCATAATACCAATAATTTAAACAGGATCATAACAGACACAAATCATCAAATCTAAGGAAACCATCTTACCTAGCTTAACCTAAATAAACTTAGACACACACAGGCATACACCTTAACCTACAACACACCAACAATATAGTTCAAAGAGTCATAAATAATCAAATCAAAATTCTTAGTATACCGGGACAAATCAAACATTCGTTAGGAATCATGAACCACTATAACATACAAGAGTGTATACCACTCATAGAAACCTTACAGAAAACTTACTAAATCTACAAAAACAACTCTTGAAATATTACTTAAAACTATACTACATTCAAAAGTAATTTTTTTCATACAACCTAATTGCTCTTCATCACTACTAGCAACACTATCAAATTCCTCAACTAAATGCTCACCCTCAGCTAGGCCCTGAGCTACCTTGTTTTTTTACGGCCTCTAATAAACACTGCCTTTGTCTCAGCTGCCTTAAATGGTATTCCCAGCCAACGAGCCACAACTTACCAGAATATTCTTTGTCAGAATAGATAAGTGTTTTAAGCAGTCTGCTGACCCTAAAAATTCAGCGGGTCAAAATAAAACTCCTCCATGATCATCAACCAAAACAAAGAGGGGGAAGGTAACCACCTACTCAAACAAATACTGCCAAATCCCCCAAAGTGCTGTGCCGCAAACCAAAAACACAGAGTACACCTGTGTACGATCCTGTCACGGTCGCCAAATTGTTACAAACCTCTGGGGTTCTAGTACAGGTTCTTAAGTACTTTATTTTGCTAGGATCGTAGACAGTAAATGCAACCCATGTTCAAGGAAAGCAGGCACAAAAACACTCCAGAATAACTTAACAGTATTTATTACAAAACAGAAATAAACAACTTAAATCAGCCTTGCGGGTTAAAGTTAAATACATACAGCAAAACAGCTTAAAGCAAGAGGACTAAATACCAGGTCCTCAACGAGCCACAAGGCACCCTACAGCTAAACATCTAAACCCTAACCAAAATTCAGAGGAGAATAAATATTTCATAAATCTGTGAGATCAAATATATGCCGGCCAAAACTATCCTAAATAACAAAAGGCTGAAGGGGAAGTGGAAGATATCAAAACAAGGAAAACCTTAAATATACCTACCTAGCCATACAACTAAAGATATAGAATATCTACCAATAATCAATAAGGGCAACAATAAACTTATAATATACACAAGTAAAAACTATGACAATGTATACGTATATGTATATAATATATGTACTGCACGTACACTGACAGTTCTAATAATCCTTACGTCAGGGATGTCGGGCCGAACTAGGAGTCCATAGCGAGCACAAAACTGCTACCAAAGGGATGAACACGATCGCCAGGACAACAGGGGTATAAGGCTCCTCGAAGGAAACAACAGCTATACTGTCTTACCTGGCGATTGCCTCCCTACGTTTCTCCTCACGAGCTAGCGCTCACACACATCCCCGAAGAAATGCAGAAGGACGAAGGCAGAAGTGGCAGGTGAATCCGTAATCAGTACCGGGATCCAGCGACGGTACCAATTTCCCGTGGGCTCCTCCGACGGGAATAAGGGGTAATACGAGAAGTCGCAAATAGCTTACGCTTCTGCGGAACCCCGTAAAGCGGACACTATGGTCGCAAGCGAACGAAGAGCCGTGATCTGCAGCACCAGAGTCGCAGGTGACTAAGGCACCAACGAACGGTCGTGAGGAAAGATTCCAACAGCGCCGGCCGTTTCCAAAATAAATTGCCAAAAGGTCGTCCTCCAATAATCCACAAAAGCTGCTCAAGGGGATGGTCTGACAAGGAGCGTTCCAAAGCCCGAACTGTTGTCGGGAAAAAGTCGCGCCCCTCCAATATCCTCACGGGTGTCTTTTTCACCAACCACTCAAAAGATAAACAAAACAAAAAAACTAGCATTAATAAGATGCTCACAAACATTTAACAAGCGGGGAGGAGGTTTAACAAGCAGTTCGCTTGACGCTCAGCCGAGACCAAAGTAAAGCTTAAAACGTAAAACCTTAAAAACTAATTTCCTTACGCTAATTTTATATACAACAAAATATAACAAAAAGCAGTAACAAGGCTGTTGGGCCGTGGTGCAAGTTCTTTTGCACAAGAATAGAGAGGACAGTGATCTTACCAAGTATCCAGCTAAATTCAGTCAGCGGAGACAAAAACACACAGGAAAACTCGACAATATTTATTAACAAACAAAGCAAAAGAATAATAAAGTCAGCCTTGTGACTATACAGGACACAACTTAGTCCTTACTACTCCCTTAGGAGTTCCTAAACACTAACACTAAACCCTAGACAGAAAATAAGAGAAATATACTGCATAAATTAGCAAAATGGGCCCAACATCAACATAAATATAAACCAATACCTATAACTAAACAGAGAGGAAAGAAGTAAGAGACCAACAGGGGGAAAACTTAATTCTCCTACCTACAAATATAAACTAAATCTTAAATATAAAAAAATATCCAACATATTAATTGATATATAATACCCACAAGAAATAACGAAAATTATAGCATCACTCGTGTCAAGATATACACAAAGACTGGCATATATATATATATAAAGTGACAATAAGAAATGCCACAATCTCGAACGACTCACTATACGAGAATAAATAAGAAAAAAGAATACTCGGGAAGAGCTCCTCACACTGAATAAGGGATGAATGGATGTGATAAGGGATGAATGGATGCCCAAACGATTCAGGTTAAACAGTTGCCTTGCTGTAGGCCGAAATACAGAGGGAGCCGTGATCTCTTACATCCACTGAATGCCACGTATCAGGCCAATACTCCGCTATCTGAAGGGCGTGCAGCTACACAGGTCACCAATACCATGGGGAAGGAGTCTGTCGTGCTCCCAACCAAAAACACAAGGGAAATTCCCTACCTGGTAGCAACCGCCCTACTTGCACCTTCACGGGCCTCAATGCCCCCACCGCTGCAGCTCAGAAGGAAGTCGTAGGCAAACACAGTGATGTCCCTCCCACGTCCACTCTGTCGGGATCCAGCGCCGATATCAGAGCCCGCAGGAAAGTACACACAGTAAGGGGGTAAGTCACCGCAGATGGCAGAAATGCCCCTGCGCCTTCAATACTGACGACGACAAATCCTTCGAAGGGCGATTCAGAAAAATAAGCCAGCTGCACAACCATGCGGGGAGAATAGCGAGCCCGAACTGTTTTCGGGAAAAGTCGCGCCCTCCAACCCTCCATATCCTCACGGGTGTCTTTTTCACCAACCACTCAAAAGATAAACAAAACAAAAAAACTAGCATTAATAAGATGCTCACAAACATTTAACAAGCGGGGAGGAGGTTTAACAAGCAGTTCGCTTGACGCTCAGCCGAGACCAAAGTAAAGCTTAAAACTAAAACCTTAAAAACTAATTTCCTTACGCTAATTTTATATACAACAAAATATAACAAAAAAAACAGCAGTAACAAGGCTGAGATAAAAATAAAGCAAAAGCAATGCCAATTACGTTAATACATGATACTATATAACAGGCCAGTGGTATTAACCCGGTATCTATCAACATACGCTTCACCTCCGAGGTGCTAGTACTAAACATGACGGAAGCTCAATGGGACGCCGTGGGACGCCGTGTTAAGTACCAGCCCCTCGGATAATAGTATTATTCACACCCATTTCTATGTATTTGTATATATCATTGAAAGATATCTTTGAATCCCAAGGGATTAATACTGAACTAGGCATCCCATCGAGCTTCCGCTATGTTTAGTACTATAGTAGATTCACATCAACCATGCATTTGATGTCTAGGCCGGTCCCTTACGGCGCTCCTGATAAGCCAATCACAGGATTGAAAACCCCCAGTCTCTCTCGAGAGTTCATATAGGCAGGGTGTATGTTCCACCTCTCCTGAGGGATATGTCTTCCCTCAGGAGAGGTGGAACATAATCCTGCCTATGTGAACTCTGGAGAGAGAGTTTCCAGCCCTGTGATTGGCTTATCAACAGCCAATCAGGAGCGTCGTAAGAGACTGGCCTAGACATCAGATGCACAGTTGATGCGAATCTACTATAGTACCTCAGAGGTGACGCGTAGGTCGATATATGCCAAGTTAATACCCAGGTCAGTTCGAGACCAGTCCAGTTTATTTCTCGTATTCCTACCCATAAAAAGATACTCTATAGTTTTTCATTCCTCACAGATCTACGAATATATATTGCGGAAATTAACACCAGCCATGACTGTGACAGTCACCATCAGTCATTATGAAGGAATAAGATATACAGTACCTCCAATAACTAACAGGTTTCATACAGTGTAGCATCAAAGAAGATCACGATAATTTTACCATTGCTTGCATAGGAAACGCAC
>NC_061103.1:18445478-18510478 GCF_015104395.2 Macrobrachium nipponense
GTCATCACCATGAATTTATGACTAGATTTTCTAGTATCATTAAAAAAATAACTGAATATTTTGAAACACTGCAATACCATTAACACTGTCTGTCTCTCTGTCTCCATATAAATAAATATAAATATATATATATACATCATATATATATATATATATATATATATATATATATATATATATATATATATTATATAATATATATTATATATATATATATACATATATACTTTATATATCATATATATAAATTATGGCACATCTATATATACATATAGATAGATACTTTTACATATATATATTACATATATATATGTATATGGCAGAATTATATGCATACATATATATATATCTATATAATATTACACATGTATGTAAACATCACAACTTCCTTGAATAGAAAAATTCTACCACAACATCTGAGTTTTTCAGAGGGCGACTTCCCACCACCGCCGCCGCCACCGCCACCTCCCTTTCGCCGTCTACCATATATATTCTTCCCCGGTGACGTTTAATTTCCTCTCTCTCGTGGTTATTAGATCGTATTGCAAGGTGTAACTCCCTGAGAAGGGAACACGAGATCAGATTACATTCCACCGCACATGAGGAGAAAAGGGACAGAAAACAGGTGCTCGCATTCTTCTTCTTCTTCTTCTTCTTCTTCTTCTTCTTCTACTTCTGGGTCTCATTCATTTTCAATCTTCCCACTGACTTCTCTTAACACACATTCATTCATTCAAACACACACGCACCAACATACACATATATACACAGACTCGCGCACGCATTCACGTGCTCACGAATACATAGGACGTTTACAAAAATATTAACTATATATATATATATATATATATATATATATATATATACACAAACATACATACACACATATATACACATATATATTATATATATAATGTGCGTTTGAATATTTTTAGGATCGAGATATGCTGAAAGCACAAATGTTTTTTTCGCACAGACTTTCAAGCATACATGTGGGAGTGAGCGTGCAGAAAAGGAGAGAGACATTGAAAATTAACATGACGCATTAGTTAAATACTAAGAACACATGTTTTCTTGCAAATTTTTTTTTACTCAAATTCGTTAGTAAATGTAATACGTGAACCTTATACGGGTTCAGTCGTTTCCCGTAAAAGTTCATGTTTTCGGCTTCCTGACGTAAACTTTGTACGAGTCTAGTTTCTTCAATTCCCTCAAAACAAAGCCGAATTAAGAAGAATAAGAAGAAGAAGAAGAAGAAGAAGAAGAAGAAGAGGAGGAGGACATTTCATAAGTTCTCGCTTTCGGCTTCCTGACGTAAACTTTGTACGAGTCTAGTTTCTTCAATTCCCTCAAAACGGAGCCAAATTAAGAAGAAGAAGAAGAAGAAGAATAAGAAGAAGAAGAAGAAGAAGGAAGAAGAAGAAGACATTTCATAAGTTCTCGCTTTCGGCTTCCTGACGTAAACTTTGTACGAGTCTAATTGTCAGTTTTCCCTTCAATTCTCTCAAAACTGAGTCGAATGAAGAAGAAGAAGAAGAAGAAGAAGAAGAGAGGAGGAGGAGGAGGAGGAGGGGAAGGGGGGAGGTTATTCATTTCTTCATAATGAAAGCAATCCTCTTCCTCCTCCCACTCCCAATCTTCCATTTAACTTTTCCAATTAACCCGTTCATTACCTTTCTCATTTCACTCTTCGTGATCATTAATGGCGTCGAGTTCCGTAAAACTCCATCGGGGCCCAGGGGACAACATGAGTAATTGGGACAGGAAAAAAAGGGGTAAAGGGAAAAGTATGCAAGGGAGGGGGAAAAAAGGGCTGGAGGGAAAGTAATTGAAGAGGCAGGTAGAGGGAAAAAAAAGGGGGGATTGTGGGTACTGGTATTTCTTGTGCCCTTTACAAGAGACTCATGCCCCTTCGCCCTCATTCCGTCACATTCTTCTGTTGGGTCGTTATTTTTTATTTGTCGTTAATTTAATTGAATGAAGGTGAAATATATAGAAAAAAAACTTGAAATTTAAACAATATTTTACACTTAGTATTCAAAATTCAAAAGACAGTTATGTCTGCAATTCCAGTGCTTTATATCACCATTATATATATATATATATATATATATATTATATATATATAATATATATATATATATATATATATATATATATAATATATATATATTTGTATATGTATCCATACAATTTCGTCACTGATACACGTGTGACTTCGTTAAGATCACAAATTAAGCCACAAACATCTTTTAATATGCAATCCACACACACACACACACACACACACACATACATACATATATTATATATATATACACACACAAACACATCCACATAAATGCGCAAAAACAAATTTTATATATATATATATATATTATATAATATATTAATATATATGTATATATAATATACTATTTTACTAGATAATCTTATATATTATATCCTAATTACATAATTTACATACTATAATATTATACTATATATTCCCTCTGTCTCCTTTATATTATATAACATAAATATAATCATATATAGATTATATATATATTATTATATATATATATATATACTATATAATATATATATATAATATATATCTCTATATATAGTATAATATATCTAATTACATATTACAGATAACTCATATATATATCATTATATACATATTACACTATAATAATATATATATAATTATATTAAATATATATTATATATCTATTATACTATATATATATAGATATATATATATATAGTATATTAATATATATATATATCTATATACATAATACATATATATATATATTATATATAAATAAATATTATATATATATATATATATATATATATATATATTAAAAACTGAATACACATATAATAATTTTACTTCTCACTTAGGCATATCTGACGAATATTTTACTCCATTCTCGTCAGTATTCTCCTCACCATTTGCGTAAATTATTCTCTTCTTGGGCGTCCAAGTGACGGCATTATACATATATGTATATATACGCACTTCCGTCACACGATCAGCTTCCCGTGGCGTATAATATACACATTTGGTGGAAGGTGACACGTCTTCTTCCTTAGCCGAGTCACATCGGGCTCTCACATAACGCGTCCGTGAGACATGACGCGTTATCCTCGTGTTTGTCTTTCGCGGTTCGGTGCTCCCGCCATCTTTGGTTGTTTGGCTCTCTAGCAATGCAACGCCAGATAACTTTCAGTGGACGAGCTTCATTGCACAGAATGTGTAAGAAATACACTTTATCTATCTACAAAGTAACGTTTGGAATGCATTCATTTGCAATGCATTTCAAACGTTTGAAATGCATTCATTTGCAATGCATTTCAAACGTTTGAAATGCATTCTTTTGCAATGCATTTCAAACGTTTGAAATGCATTCATTTGCAATGCAACGCCAAGTAACTTTCAACAGACGAGCTTTAATCGCAAAGAACGTTTTACGAAGTATACTTCATTACTCGAGAAGGTAATTTCTGAGGTGCAATCATTTGCAATGCAACGCCAAATAACTTTCAATCTACCAGTTTGAGCCCAGAGAATGTTCCCAAATATACTTCATTCATTCAAAAACTGAAAATAACTTTCAATCTACCAGTTTACTCCCACAGAATGTTCACAAGATATACTTCATTCATTCGCAAGATCATTTTTGAAATGCATCTATTTGTGCGTGGAAAACATTATCACACTCTATGTTAAAATTGTCGATTTGTTCACACAAGACAGCGCTTTAACCTCAAATGAATCACTCATCCAAAAAGAGAAGATTTTTGCTTGCATTTGCATCTGTTCAATAAGATGTAATAAAATAGTATGAATAGGCATTAGGGTTCAAAGACCGGGTTTTCAACAGGGCAGCTGCAAACAGGAAAAACAATCAAATTCCGGTAAGTCTATTCAAACTTGAGTCACAGCAAAAAAAAAAACAGCCACAAAAAATTAATAAGACGTAATTATTACACCGCAAAAAAAGGCAGCCTCCAATTTCGAAGCAATAATCATATTACGAGAAAAAAAAAGCAATGGTACACACGAAATGCAAGATATTCAATTAAGGAAGAGAATGCAGTCGAACTACTGCTGATTGCACTTGATTCGAGCTCCCATAAAAAGTAGGGAGGGATGGCCGAGGGAGAGAAAGACGATGTAATAATAATAACGAGGAATGAAGATGAGAGCGAGAGAGAGAGAAAAAAAAAGGCGAAAAGAAAATAATACCATGAAATAAGTTCCTCTCCATAAACAACCTCGAGTTAATGAGTTTCGGCCAAAGAAGAGTCTCGCCTTTTAATTACTCGCTTATCAACAACCCTTCCAGCTAATCTCTCTCTCTCTCTCTCTCTCTCTCTCTCTCTCTCTCTCTCTCTCTCTCTCTCTCTCTCTCTCTCCAAACATGTCTGTCAAAATTCTTTCTTGTGTCATTTCTCTCGACCTGTCACGAAAGAAGAAATATAATTGTACACAATTGGAACCACTCCCTTTGAGTGTATATATGAGAGAGAGAGAGAGAGAGAGAGAGAGAGAGAGAGAGAGAGAGAGAGAGAGAGAGAGATACAAGATGGAAGGAGTACATTCTCCCTTATAATGAAGGAACGATGCACTTACTGTAATAATAAAAATCACATAACGAATACAAATATTGCCTATATTTCGCTGTAGTTGATAACTGTAAAAGAAAATAATAGGAACATTTAAAAGCTTAGAAGCAAAGCAGCAGTGTAGAAGCGGCCATTACAGATCCAGACTAAATCCAAAAACATTAAGTAATTACAGCAATCATTAATCGCATTGAAAACTTGGCTATCTTTATTCTAACACCTATATGAATACCTAACCTATAGATAAATATTTTAGAAGGAGCAATCTACATGCTTCTCCCGCAAAAGTCTATTAGTATAAGGTTAGAGATCATTTTCATCAGAACCGCAGTATTCAGCAAGCTTTCGGTTAAAACTGAAATGGACACATTTGCAAACTTGCAAACAAAAATAATGACATAACCGCAAATGAGTTCGTAGCACTGGGCAGCTTATACAACAGCAACACACTCTCTCTCTCTCCTCTCTCTCTCTCCTCTCTCTCTCTCTCTCATACGCTTATACTATTTTGCTTTATGGTACTAATAATGATGCTAATCTGGCATGATCTACTCTAGACCAAACTGAAACCTATCTCCGAATATTCAATCAACTCGTGTTTACAATCTTTGAATTTGTGTTAAGTCCATTTAATGAGACTGGTCAGGTTATATCGGTTAATAACCTCCTCCTATCGAGGGCACTTCCCTTTATTAAGTACTTCTATCCCTCCACCGATGCTTCTTTCGACCATTCCTCCTCTCCTGAGAGGGGTGTAACAGGTGTTGCAGCCCGGGGATGTAACCCACCAATGGCGGTCAGGTCTGGTAGAGGGATTTAAACACCTCTCATTTTAAAAAGGCTTTTCTTCTTCTTCTTTTCTCGTTCAACTAACTCTCCTCTCCGTCCTCTCCATTTCCTCATTCTCACACACTTCTCTTCCGACCGTTTCCTCAGCTTTTCAGTTTTTCTCCTACTCTCCTCTGCTTCTCCAGGAATCTCCTCTTCCAATGGCTGAGCAGCGGCCTTCTCATTCCTCCTTGTCTATTTTGTCATAACAAAAAACAACTATAAACGTTCCTCTGCCCTTATCATCTCTGGCTGCTGCGTGATTTTTTCTTCTTCTTCTTTTTTCTATCCCATTACCATAACCCGGAATCACTCGCTTGGAAATGACTATAATGACGTTCATTTCGACACGATCGCCTCGGAAGATGTAAATTATAGCGCGATGGAGTGCTACCAATAAGGCAATTACCGGACAATGCTAACGTAATCTGGCTCCAGCTGGGAATGATAATTACCACTTCTCTGTTCGCTGCTGTTCCATTCTCTGGAAGTGACAGCCGACTTCCCTTTGCTAACTGGATTTTGGTAATCTAGCAGATTTCTTAAGCACTATAAGGGCCTTGGCAGTTCTTGAACTTACATATTATATACAAATGGCGTTCCCTGATAGTTAATCAGTCAACTATTTCTACTAAGCAAAGTTATCACGAATTACGGGTTGCAAGACTATCAACTATCTAAGATAAGTATTGCATTAAATGCTTTGAATAAGTTCTCACTTGCAAGTAAAATATAAATGCAGAATCCATGAAAGTGGGGAAAGTCAAGAATAAAATGGCAAATTAAATTTTTTAAATTTCATCAGTTTTCTAATAAAGGTATGCACCAAGCACTGTTCCTGTAGTCATTACTGTTTATCTCGAACAAGCTCCTCACAATTATCATTCCTAAAGTGCATGTTATTAAGCAATGAGTAATGCATTGCGTCAACATCAACGTTCAAACGCACAACAGCATAAACTGCTTTTTTGTGGAAAAACAGGATAGGAAGAACAACAGCAAACAGGAAGTACAAAGTAATTACCGACAAAACTATTTTGTTAAATAATTATTTCCATTGTCCACTCACTCATAGTTTGTTATGAAGTCTTGTTTTGGGCTATATAACTGCATTCTGCCTAAAATATAAATTTCTTATACTTATTAATCTCTATAATATTTCGTTACTGAGACGAGAAATTCGCGCGTAAGGCCATAAAAATCCGTCCCAAAAATTTACAAGAGGATAGAAGATTTTTCTTCAAAATATTCCTTTAAAGAGAGAGAGAGAGAGAGAGAGAGAGAGAGAGAGAGAGAGAGAGAGAGAGAGAGACTAATTGGCTTTCACGCCTCTAATCTTAATGAAACGTTAAGGGTTCAAAAAACGAAAAAAAAATTGAGGAGTGAATGACGTTTTAGCCAAACCTGCACAACCTCTAGATTATGGAATTTCTCCTGCCTTCTCTTCCTCTTTAATAAGTAATTCGTTATAAAAAGTATTTATCATAAACTTGGTAATTCACTTCTTCGCCTAGACATCGACTACACATAATCAGTAATTATGCCATTCTTTAATAAGTCATTCAAGTTTCAATGCTACAGTGAAATCGAACCAGACACGTAACAACACTGGTTTTATCAGCTGTTAATATATATTTGAATAATATATGTTCAAACAAATAAACATTTTAAATGGCAAAAATCTCACCGGCCTTCGAACCAAGTCTTCTTTTTTAACAAAATATTTTACGGATTTATTTTATCAAATCACACACATAATACCTATCTACCTGCCTACATACATACATAAATACATATACATACATATACATACATACATGCTACAGACCTATAAAACAACGTTCGTTTCCTAAAGAAAAATACATTTTCCCATTTTCATCTTATTAATTTAAAATTATACATACAATACATACATATACACATTCTTACGTCCAGCTTTACAAAAAAGGCTTCATTTTCTATATAAACAATTATTTTCACATGTTTATCTTATCAAATTGAAGTTATAAATAGTACATACATACATACATAAATACATCAACGAGGCAGAATTACCGAGAAAAACCAGCCAGCGTGAAATAAAGCTTAACCGAACTTTTGCCCCCACCCCCATACCGGAAGAACATACGGCTAAATAGACCTGTAGGAAGGAACCGAGGTAGGGAGACAGCACTCTGCTGTAGTATAATATATCTCTCTCTCTCTCTCTCGCCAAGCAATAAAGTCATCAGAGGGCTGTGTGGTGGACTCGAGCGTCGGTGGGCATATACCCGTGGGCCTGGGCCTACGCCAAGCGGCCTGCCTAATCATGAGCGCCACTCCTATATATTGAGTTTTCCCTTGACAGATATTGCTCGTAATGTTGTCTCGTATAACACAGTGCAGTCCGCCATCTGGACTCGTATTTAACAACATCCTGGCAACCGTTATTGGATTTCTCTCTCTCTCTCTCTCTCTCTCTCTCTCTCTCTCTCTCTCTTGTATTGCCATCACAAAAGCTGCTGCCACAACATCCAATTTCCCATAATAAAACAAGACTGTTTGGACAGATGTTCATGGAGCAAAAACTGTATATATATATATTTTTATCATTTCTCTACTTAATCATGAGACGTTGGTGAAGAGCATCATTGAAATAATAAGGTGTTCTACCTTTATAGAAAATATGATGAAGATTATGATTCTATCTCGCTCGTTTAAATAATGGAAATAATTTTGTTCATCTGTAGAAATTTACAGTAATGTGACAATAAAATTACAGCTCATGGATTACGTAAAACAGTCTCGGGTTCAGATTATTCTGCAACATACAATGTTTAAGTATATTCTAAAGTATCTCGACAAATCTTCTTGAAAGAATGATAAGGACCTCATCAATTGGATGGTAAATCATCTCCCCTAAAACCTGGAGATATTTAGCAGGTCAATGGGAAAAGTAAGTTATTTTATACTACATAAAATATCATTGGTTAGGAACACACGCAGAGGTATGAAAATATCCTAAAATCTAGCGAATATTGCTAAATAAAAAGTAGTAATGACGATGTATATTAAAAAGATATATACAAATATATGAATAAATATAAGTATTCTCTCATGTACTTGAACGGTGTTCCACCTCAGTGTTTTCGTCATTAAGAATAACTAGAGACCAGTTTACCTAAGAGGAGTTTAAAAACGGGTTGGTAGGGGAGAGAATGACGACCTATTACCGAAGTACGGGACTGCGGGCCGTTAGGTAACTTCATAACAACCGCGAAATTGTTAATTTTTTTTTTGTTTAGCAATGATGAAAATATCAACAAGAGCGGTGTTAAAAAAAAAAGCGTCTAGCACACAAAATAGCACTAAAAAATGTAAAATGCAATAAAACACAATTAGATTAACTTATTATTATATTATCTTTCGTCCAAAAACAGCAACCACCAAGTCTGAAGAGAAAATAGGAAAAAAATGAATAGATAAAAAAAACTTCACAACGACAAGGAAAAATATTCTAGGTCTTAGAGATAAGGAAGACGAATGGCGGATAAAAATTGCCGGCTATTTCATTTGGTCATGAAAAGCCTCGCATGTAATATGAGCTGGAAGCATCGTTAACACTACAGACATACCTATACTATATTCCAAGGATTGGAGATGGGAACATACTCATATACACACTACATACAGACACACGTATATAAATATTTATTATATATAATACATAAATAATACATGGTATATATATATATATATATATATATATATATATATATATATATATACATACATACGCATATATATGTATATATATACACCAAATTTCACTTCCAAAAGATCGATAAAAACACAAGGTAGATAGTCTGTCCCATGATCAATTATTGGCAGTCTCAATGTACAATGCTATCAGAGAGAGAGAGAGAGAGAGAGAGAGAGAGAGAGAGAGAGAGACCACCTACCTTCCCTCTTCCCCTCCCGAACGATTCCTTCCAATCAGACATCTTTGTCGCGGTGCCACCATATCGTTTGGCCACAAATTGCAGGCTCGTTACTCTCTCCTTTCTTAACTGATCATCGTTTGACAAGTCAATTTATTCGGGCAATGGAAACTCCCAATAACCCTCTCTCTCTCTTTGCCCTCGCCTGCCCAGTGGCGATGCCCATGCCCATGCCCATACCCCTCTAGTCCCTCCCTCCCTGTGCCTCTTTCTAGATAATTATTGTCAGCGGTTGCTAGTTCGTCTATCGCTAGGAGCTAATAACGTCTCGTTAAGTGTTCTCTGCGGGGCTTGACAATGGGATCCATACTGCCCTCCTATTTGTAACATGACGGATCCTTTATTTGTGTAGGATGTGGTCTTCTGAAATGCTTTAGGAATATAAGCAATGCATAGATTTATATCTACCACTTTTACTCTTGGCATACACAACATTCAAGATGAATATTTGATAGATACTGATGGAAATACTGGGATCATTCTACCTACAGTTACTTTTACACCTATTGTTTACTTCACGTCACTCGTATGTATTTTTTTCTATTAAAATTTCATCCATTTGCCAGCAACTTTTGTAATGAAGGTACAAAATTTACTTTTTACGGTCTCTCTCTCTCTCTCTCTCTCTCTCTCTCTCTCTCTCTCTCTCTCTCTCTCTCTCTCTCTCTCTCTCTCTCTCTCTCTCAATTTCCTAAAAGTAATGTCTTCAAAATAAACAAATGAAAAAAACATAGGTTTCTCAAACAACATATAAGGAGACGTTTTTTCTGCTCCACTGACGTCCCTTCCCTACCAGGAAGAGGGGGCCGGGAGAGTTACCTAGACACAGGACCCACACTACCTAGACATAAATCAGGGCTATCAGTCAGGAGGTGCCAGCATGTATGACTACTCCAATCAATCACCTGACACACACCAGACAGTTCCACGCGGCCGAAAATTTGCAACTGGAAGATTGTATCCTTTTTAGGGGGGCTGTTATTCGAGAGGCGATGGCTGTTTTGTCTAAGGTATCTTAGAAATGCATAGCACTACGGGAGTGGTGGTGTGTGCAATAAATCTTATTTAGAAATCAAAATCAGTGTATTTTATAGTTCCTTTTTTTTCTTTTTTTCTTTTTTTTGCTAAACAAATAAATTAGTCAAAAATAGTTTGAAAAATAAAGGTGGTTAGAAGTATAGTGACGACCAAAAGAAAATGACATAGTTAATATTACACACAATGTTTTTTTTTAATTCTTTAGTAATAGATTTCAAGTAATTTTTATTTATTTATTATTATTTTTTTTTGCATTTTTTTTCTGATATGCAAATAAACTAATCCGAAAACAGTTTGAATAAAAGGTTATTAGGAGAACTGACAACCAAAAGATAAGCTTAATATTACCTACATTCAATATTTCAAATTCTTTAATAATAAACTACAAATTCTCTTATACCTCACACGGATAACTATCAACTCGAAACTCTTCTTACTAGAAGCTAAAGCCTTTATTTCAGTTTAAATTTTGATTAATGAACAAAATTAACATTCTGGAGTTTACCTTTCGGACGTAAAAATACTTACAAGAAAAATTTAGCAACTGGTGTTACTGTTTAGCTGTAAAAAATAAAAATGATTGGGGAAGACATAAAACATTGCACAGCGTTATTAAGAAAGGGACTCATTATTTCCATACACGTTTCAGAAAAAACTCTCTCTCTCTCTCTTCTCTCTCTCTCTCTCTCTCTCTCTCACTTTGGCACCAAACACGACGACTGCGAGGACAACCAATAGAAAGATTCAAAATACTGAAAGGCAAAACAAAAGTAGACAGAACCAATTTACGTTAAACGAAAACCAGACAAGAAATAATAGATGGGAACTAGAACTGAAGAGATACAACACATCTGATTGCAGGGACTTCCTCACATACAAGATATGCCACGCATGGTATAAAACCCACCAGAAGTTGTAAACAGCAACAGTGTGGAAGAGTTTAAAAGAAAGCTAAACAAAATCATTAGGACACTGTGAATGCACAGTAAAACCTGCTCCTAGAGATAAGTGAGCACACGATGTTTACCTCGGATGGACTAATACGTCTTTGAGACATCCTAAGCATTGTAACTCCTTGTAATGTATCTCCATGACTTACTAAAGGTCTCACTTTTGCCAACATTATTTCAGAGAAAGCGTAACCGTCCGTAAATGCAGAAGGAAGTGGGTATCTCTGAGAACGACAAGACAAACAGGAGGACTTCCTCATGCGAGTTTGTCCTTCCTTTTTGGGGGAATGAGGAAAAGGGAACCTCAAACAGGGTATTCGCTGACAAGGAAAGGAAGGGAAAGAGGAAAGTAGACAGAAGGGGCGAGAGATGGAAATAGAAGCACGGAAAGGAAATGATCATTAAACACTGTCCGCACAACAACAGGAAGCAAGTAAAGAAGGGGAAACTGAGAATAAAAGCCATATGATAAATAATGTATGTATTTGGTGTGGTAGGTCATAATCAACATCAGGCACAGAGTTCTTATAAAAAAAATATATGAGATGTCCATACCAACACCTTCAATCCATTTTTGACACTAACATGTCCCCCCCAACCGCCGCCCTCTTCTGCCCACGAATTGACTTACGGTCATAGTATTAATTTTTAACTGTTCCTCGTACAATTATTACCAAACACTTTTACCGGTCGTTTTAACTTTTCTTCACTATCACCAAACATCGTCCATCAAAATTACAATCCTGACCGCCTTCCTAATACTATAACTTTTCAAATATAACTCGGAATATTTCTTCAATTTTTATCAATTAACAGCCGTCAAGACAAATCTTACACCAAACAAGCCACTCCCCGTGTGCATACTCATACAAATACTCCAACTTCCTCGGAATAATTTAACAACTGCTCTCACAAAACAACTACTCCAATATGTCCCCTCAACAGCATCATGTCAATTGCACACAAAATACCACACTTTTCCTCAACTCACAAACCTCTTGCAAAACTCCTTCATGTCTAAATCCACCTTGTATATACGTGGAGATGGTAACAAAACGGAGTCGCATTCACAGTGTACCACAAAAATAGTAAAAAAATCATAACCTGGTGCTGTAGTCAACATAGGACCTATGGGATATCAAGTGAACAGACCTTAATAATATCCCCCAGCCTGGCTTCCCCCACCTGAGATCGATTTCGGGACTCCACTTCTATAGCGAGATAAGCCTGGATACGAGGCTCGGAAACCAAACACGGAGTAACATCATTTTGAAAATGATGCCACGATAACTGTGACCCAACACAAAGGAGGTTTTTGTTGCTAAGAAAACGTGTGACTGGGGCGCGCCCATGTCTACTACTAGAGCTGCTCCTATATACTTACTATGAGTATATACCATACGTGGTGTCATGAGAAATGTTATGTCTAGTTTAGATAAGAATATGATCCATATTGTCTTCAGGTACTTTTATCTCACTGCACCACACCTGTGTTTGATGAACATACGAGTAAGTACGATTTCTGAAATGTGAGAGGCCTACGCGAGGCAAATCTGATCCATTTCTGTTGCTTGTGAGTACAGCTGACATACTACTCAGAAACAAGATCATTCTACATACTCTAAAGTCACTTACTCCTGTTGTGTGGCTGAATAAAACTAAAATTTGCTTAGCTTTCGGGACATGAAATTTTTATACTGGCATGGTTTTCTTAAGCGGAAGCAAACTTTGTCCTGTGACACCCAGTCATTTTGGTAAAGGATTCAGTCCTCTACTCAAGAAAAGGTTATTCTTTATTCTTTAACATTTCGTTACTTATCTGATATTCCCGTCGTTTATATTAAATGTGAAGAGTGAAGTTCAGTTTGTTATGATTAGATTCAAGTGACTTGTACTGAAGAGATTTGACCCTTCAATTTGGTTACATATAGGTATATGTGTGTGTGAATTTTTATCACAACACAGTGATTCATATACATGCATTAAGCTACAAATGTCCTTGAATAACCAATTCGAATACACAAGAGGACGAAATTATCTACTAAAAAATACCCCTTCGGTCAACATATGAAAATTTATTAAATCCGAGGTAGAGCAAATTGGATATTAAAGGACATTTGTGTATTATATATATATATATATATATATATATATATATATATATATATATATATATATATATATGAAGGCACTAAAACTTCCCATGGACAATTTTGATGTAAGGAGAGAACGCGAAACTAAAGCCGATGTCTGAATCAAACTTCGGAGAATTCACTCCGCCGTACAGGTGTCAGCTTTAGCCCGCTGCGGCATTCTGCATTTGATAATCATGCTTACGCAACAGTTGGCTGTTTCCTGAGGATGTCCGGTGTCAGGCGAGCCTTTGTACAGCCTGATCAACATCCGTGACACCGGTGGAGAGGCAGCCTCTTCCGCCCAGAACAGAATCGGCGGAGCAGGTCACGATTTGGCGCCAAGACAACAATAACTTGGCGCGAATCATTATTTTGGCGCGAAGTATTAGTACCCAACTACGTGTATTCATTCTCGAAATAAAAATCAACACAAGAGTGGGAAAAGGCAGAGAAATTAATAATACAGTGATCTACATGCTTGTGCATATATCTGTTTTGTTTTGTTTGTATGGTGTTTTTACGTTGCATGGAACCAGTGGTTATTCAGCAACGGGACCAACGGCTTTACATGAATTCCGAACCACGTCGAGAGTGAACTTCTATCACCAGAAATACACATCTCTCACACCTCTATGGAATGCCCGAGAATCGAACTTGCGGCCACCTAGGTGGCAGCCCAAGACCATACCGATCACGCCACTGAGGTGCTTGCTTATGCATATAATGCGTGGAGTATGCATGTGGAAAATCAACACTAAGTGAAACTCTCTCTCTCTAACTTATATAAAATCAGTCTTATATAAAATCCATACGAGACATAAAACTAAAGTAGTGTCATATGAAGTCAAAAAAGCAAATTGTAAGTTTTTCTTATTTCAACCGCCATATTTACGCCGATATCATTCAATGTAAATAAATCACTTAATAAAAAGCATACTATTATATGAAGTCAAAAAAGTACACTGCATTTTTTTTTTCAGTCACCATATGTGCACTGATAAAATTCAATGCAATAAATGACTTAATAAAAAGCATACTATTATATGAAGTCAAAACAGTACACTGCATGTTTTTTGTTTTTTTTTCAGTCACCATATTGACGCTGATATAAGTCAATGCAATAAATGATTTCATAAAAAGCATTCTCCTTAGCAGAAACCGAGACAGTCATTATACTACAGAGAAAGATAATAAGCTGGCCAGACTTTCTACCTCAACGTCCTACTTTTAGCAAATACCAAAAATATTCATCAGCGTCACGACCTTAATGAATCATTTGCATTTACCGACCTTTCTACTATACAGATGGTACACGCACTGGCCACGGTTATGACTCTATGATGTTAGTTATTCGAAGAGAAACCCACGAAGACAAATGGTAGAACAAACAAGACTGGTAAATGACGACGGTGAAGAATTTAATTATGTCCAACGCAGAAAACTTGATCAATACTTCTACGCGAAGGGCATCAGAGTAGACAGATGGCGCATGCGCCGACTGTCATTACGGCCTCCTGATGACAGTCATTCGGTGAGAGCGTCCAAGAGTCAAATGATAGAATGAGGGAGTGGAGTGCTAATGTGTGTGACGGCGATGAAGGATGCAATTCACCTCTGCCGCGCAGGCGCATTCTGATAGAGCAGGTGCGCGCGAGATGAGAGGCGCCACATGTTGGCAACGGAGGAGGAGAGGGCGGGAACCGCCTGAAATGAGAAACCCGGCGGGAAACTGCCTCTACCTGAACATGCGCCGAAAAAAAAGGGAGGAAGAAAAATAAAAGTGTATCAGAACTGGGATTCCGAAATAGAATAAATAAATAAATAAATAAACCAGTGTCTCAGAACTGGGATTCCAAAAGAAAAGAAAAAAAAAAACAAGTAGTATATCAGAACTGGGATTCCGAAGAAAAACAGTATCAGAACCGAGATTCCGAAATAGAACAAAAAATAAATAATAAATGAACCAGTGTATCAGAACTGGGATTCAAAAAAGCAGTATATCAGAACTGGGATTCCGAAAAAAAGTGTAACAGAACTAGGATGAAAAAAAAAAAAAAAAAAAAAAGAGCAGTATATCAGAACTGGGATTCGGAATAAAAAGCCGTGTAACAGAACTAGGATGGAAAAAAAAAAAAAAAAAAAAAAAAAAAAATTGGCAGAGCTGGGATTTCGAACTATCGTAAATAACCCAATGGAAGGTACCGAGATATTCAGGGGGAAATTTCAGAAATTATTTCAAACAGAACCGAACAATTCAGGAACACGACTAACAACACAAACATCTATGAACTTTACAAAAGCTGATTCTTTGTCTTTTGAAAATCAAATTTCTTTGTAGGCAATCTTTGCAAAATTTAATTATCTAGGCATTATTGAGAGAGAGAGAGAGAGAGAGAGAGAGAGAGAGAGAGAGAGTTTCCCACCTAAATATACTTGACTATTTATGATCTCATATATCTATAACTACCATGATCTTTAAAATAAAGAAAACTTTATCATTGTAAAAATCTCCCTAACTGCAAATGAGAGAGAGAGAGAGTGAGTTTTCCACCTAAAAATACACTATTTATGATCCCGTATAGCTATAACTACTATGATCTTTAAAATAAAGAAAACTTGATCACTTAAAATCTCCCTGTCTGCAATAGTTGTCCATGCAGCATATCTTCAATTTGTACATAACCCTGAGAATATGCAACAGGTTCCCTTATGTTGGTCAAACTGCCTATAGATACAAGAATGAATCATTGTAACCGGACTGAGTCGCTGACATTGTACAGCAAATTAAGTAATTACTCCATAAACTATATAATAATGGGAAAAATACTGAAATATGTTGGGTCCCCACAGAGGCTGATAAAGAATCCAAAGAAAGTAGCCCGCATGACAAGATTAAATATAAATATCACTAATAATGACTATATAATGCATGAAATTAAGTACTATGCATAAATGGCAAAATACATGGTATGAAGAACCTGACAGTTATATCCCAAGACAAATAAAACCTAGTGTTGGAAAAGTTAAGTATATCTTAGTTTAACCAGACCACCGAGCTGATTAACAGCTTTCCTAGGGCTGGCCCGAAGGATTAGGTATTTATACGTGGCTAGGAACCAACTGGTTACCTAGTAACGGGACCTACAGCTTATCGTAGGATCCGAACCACATCCAGAAATCAATTTCTATCACCAGAAATATATTCCTCTGATTCCACGTTGGCAGAGCGGGGAATCGAACTCGCGACTACAGAATCGGTAGGCGAGCACGTAAACCACTGGTCCAATTGGCACGTCTCCGAACAGGGCATTCTCGTCTAACACACTGAAACTTAGGGAATAATGCAAATAGACCTGGTCCTCAATGCTCCAAGTTGTCAAGTTATGATAACGATTAAACATCTACTGTGCGATAGTCCAAGTATAATCAGCAGTGGATATCAGCTTTTGGAAATGAATCCATCGGTGAAATTTTGTCAAAAACTTGAACATCTGCAATTAATTCAATCATATACACTTCTGAAATTTTTTTTTAAATAGACTCTAAAAATAAAACATCTAAGTAAAAACAAATCTTTCCCGTCAGCCACTGGACAGCTGAATAATCAGCTCAGTAGTCATGTAAAACTATTCTAATAATAATAATAATAATAATAATAATAATAATATAATAATAATAATAATACCAGGGACTTCAACTTGCAGAGCCAATTCAGGGGCTCGGGAAAAGGGAGGAAAAAAAAGGTAGGCCTACGAAATCAAGAGAGCTGACAACTGGGCCAACAAATGCGAATTGGTCGTGTCCGGTTCTCTCTCTCTCAATTCAACTCAAAAGTAACCGGTAACGTCCGAGCCCATAATACTAATGGCCGCCATTAATTCTTCTTCCGCCATTAGCCGAAGAATGAGACGAACTGGAAGCCATTCGTACCCATTTTGCGCGCCACATTTCACATTTTATGAACGGATCATTAAACATTAATGTGGTCTTCGCAGTCCCTATTTTAATCCTGCATTTCCTGTTTCTCATCCGGCTCAGAGAAATAATAATAATAAGGAAGAAGAATCGGGAGGAATAATCTCTTGATAAAGGCCTTCATGGGAAGGAAGATTCAGCTACTGAACCCGGAATGGGGGAGGGTAACTCTCTCTCTCTCTCTCTCTCTCTCTCTCTCTCTCTCTCTCTCTCTCTCTCTCTCTCTCTCTCTCTCTGTGTGTGTGTGTGTGTGTGTGCTGATTTCAAAACGCTATGAGTAAATAATAGTTCTTTTATTGGAAGTCCAAGAGGCTGGATAATATACATACACACACACACACACACACACACACACACACACATATATATATATATATATATATATATATATATATATATATATATATATATATATTATATTGGTACATAACAGCCCACATGCTGACAGTTTCTGGAAAGCAATTACTATATCTAAAGACCAATTAGATTTTCGATTTTACATATGGATTTAATTCAAGAGCAAGAGCGTTACCCTTTCTGTGCCGCATATATTTTTTTTCTCTTCCCCGAAATTTAAATTGTCGCTTCTTTAAAAAGAAATTGACTTGATATGTTTTCGAAGTAACCTCACGATGTTTATTTGAAAGTCTGGGTGGGAAATAACAGGTCGTTTTCAAAATCCGAAAGATTTAGTGGATATTTCGTTTGAATAATAAAAGTTAGTGGATTTTTCGTTTGAATTGTAAAAAAAAATAGTGGACTTTTCGTTTGAAGTATAAAATATAGAATTCTTCGTTTGAATAATAAAAGTTAGTGGATTTTTCGTTAGAATTATAAAAGATGGTGAATTTTTCGTTTGAATTATAACGAATTGTGGATTTTTCGTTTGAATAATAAAAATTAGTGGATTTTTCGTTTGAATTATTAAAAAAAATGGTGGATTTTTCGTTTGAAGTATAAAATATACGATTCTTCGTTTGAATAATAAAAGTTAGTTGATTTTTTCCCTTTTGAATTATGAAAAACTTGTTTTGAATTTTTGTTGGCGTGTGAAATTATAAAGAAAAATTTGTGGGATTTTTCTTTGTTTGAATTATAAAAAGAATGAATTTTTTTTTGATTGGATTTTTCTTTGGTTTTTCGAATTTATAAAAAAAAATAGGGATTTTCGTTTGAATTATAAAAAAATAATGGATTTTTCGTTTGAATTATAAAAAATAGAGGATTTTTCGTTTGAATTATAAAAGTAGTGGATTTTTCGTGTGTAGATTATCGTTTTGTTAGAAAATTTTCGAAAGGATTTTTTTCGTTTGAATTAAAATAAAAAAAAAAAAATCATTTTTCTTTCGTTTGGTTATAAAAAAGGTGAACGTTTGAATTATAACGAATTGTGGATTTTTCGTTTTAATAATAAAAGTTAGTGGATTTTTCGTGTAAATAATAAAAGTTCGTGGATTTTTCGTTTGAATGATAAAAGTTAGAGGATTTTTCGTCTGAATTACAAAAAATAGTGGATTTTTCGTTTGAAGTATAAAATATAGGATACTCCGTTTGAATAATAAAAATTAGTGGATTTTTCGTTTGAATTATAAAAAATAGTGACTTTTTCGTTTGAATTATAAAAAATAGTGACTTTTTCGTTTGAATTATAACGAATTGTGGAATTTTTGTTTGAATAATAAAAATCAGTTGATTTTTTGTTTGAATAATAAAAATTAGTGGATTTTCGTTTGAATATTAAAAATTAGTGGATTTTTCGTTTGAATTATAAAAAAAAGTTTTTTTTTTTTTGGTTTGAATAAAAATTAATGGATTTTTCGTTTGAATTATAAAAAAATAGTGGATATTTGTTTAAGTAATAAAAATTAATGGATTTTTCGTTTGACATAAAAAAAATAGTGGATTTTTTGTTTGAATTTTAAAAATATTGGATTTTTCGTTTGAATCATAAAAAAATAGTGGATTTTTTTTTTCTTTTTAAATATTGGATTTTTCGTTTGAATTATAAAAAAAATAGTGGATTTTTTGTTTGAATTTTTAAAAATATTGGATGTTTCGTTTGAATTATGAAAAAAGTGGATTTTTTTTATTTTTAAAAAATATTGGATTTTTCGTTTGAATTATAAAAAAGTAGTGGATTTTTTGTTTGAATTTAAAAAAATTTTGGATTTTTCGTTTGAATTATAAAAAAATTGTGGATTTTTTGTTTGAATTTTAAAAAATGTTGGATTTTTCGTTTGAATTATAAAAAAAAGTGGATTTTTTGTTTGAATTATAAAAAAAAGTGAATTTTTCGTTTGAATTATAAAAAAATAGTGGGTTTTTTGTTTTAATTTTCAAAAATATTGAATTTTTCGTTTGAATTACAAAAAAATAGTGGGTTTTTTGCTTGAATTTTCAAAAATATTGGATTTTTCGTTTGAATTACAAAAAATAGTGGGTTTTTTGTTTGAAGTTTCAAAATATTGGATTTTTCGTTTGAATTAAAAAAAATTGTGGGCTTTTTGTTTGAATTTTCAAAAATATTGGATTTTTCCTTTGAATTACATAAAAAAAAAATATTGGGTTTTTTTGTTTGAATTTTCAAAAATATTGGATTTTTCGTTTGAATGACAAAAAAATATTGGCTTTTTTGTTTGAATTTTCAAAAATATTGGATTTTTCGTTTGAATTTTCAAAAATATTGGATTTTTCGTTTGAATGATAAAAAAATAGTGGATTTTTTGTTTGAATTTTCAAAAATATTGGATTTTTCGTTTGAATGATAAAAAAATAGTGGATTTTTTGTTTGAATTTTCAAAAATCTTGGATTTTTCGTTTGAATGATAAAATAATATTGGATTTTTTGTTTGAATTTTCACAAATCTTGGATTTTTCGTTTGAATGATAAAAAAAATAGTGGATTTTTTGTTTGAATTTTCAAAAATATTGGATTTTTCGTTTGAAGGATAAAAAAATAGAGGATTTTTTGTTTGAATTTTCAAAAATATTGGATTTTTCGTTTAAATTATAAAAAAATAGTGGATTTTTCGTTTGCATTATTAAAAAATAGTGGATTTTTTGTTTGAATTATAAAAAAAATAGTGGATTTTTTGTTTGAATAATAAAAATTATTGAATTTTTAGTTTGAATTATAAAAAAAGTGGATTTTTTGTTTGAATTTTTAAAAATATTGGATTTTTCATTTGAAGTATAAAATATAGGATTCTTCGTTTGAATCGTTACGCAAAGCTGCCAAGCAAAAAATCTCATAAGGAAATACACACCATACATGAAGAAATACTTTACGTGCAGATGAGTTGGCAGAGAGAGAGAGAGAGAGAGAGAGAGAGAGAGAGAGAGAGAGAGAGAGAGAGAGAGAGAGAGGTTTCGTTACACGCCAGCGTAACTCAACAAATGAGTCTACTTATTCAATGAAAAACAGTAAATCTTATTTATTATCCTTATCATAAATTACCTATTACGTTTAAGTCACCTGATGTCAAAAACTCTTAAAAATTGAAAAGTACATCAGATTCCTTCTATTAAAATATTTCGTATTTCGAAATATTTCAAGGCGTTCATTACCCATAATGAAAAAGAGCGCTTTCACTTACCACATAAAGTACCGGAACCTTTCTGCAGACTATGAGGTTAATTCACCTTGAGTAAACCAAGAAGTTTCAAAAGACATAGCAATCCCAAGTTTCAAAAACACTTCGTGACATTTTAAAATAGTGACCTTAAGCTTCCCATACGACTTCGTGACATTACGCAAGTAGGCAATGGAACTTTCGTTAGGCTTCGTGGTACTTACGAATTTACTAGATACAAGCCTTCAAGACACATCTTGATTTCAGGCAACCTGGCAACTCGAAGCTTTCGGGGCATTTTCCACTGTCATATACAGGAGGTTATGTGACGACCCAATCTTTCTGTTGACACTTATTAGATAATATGATATGTCGAGTTTTCACGAGACTGAGGATACGGGCAACCTCAATATTTCATTAGAAAAAAAAAATTATCCCACGCTTCCACGAGGCTTCGTGATGTTAGGCAATCTGGCAACCCTTGCAATCTTCTCATTCTGCTGATTGCCTCTACAAACAACAGAGTTTCCGAGGTACCGTAATTTAGGGTGAATAAATGGTCGGTAAAGATGGGTACGACGGGGAAATATGGTGATTAAAAGATGGGGAAAGGAAACGACGGAGAGAGAGAGAAGGCAAATTGGGAGTTAGGACTTTCCACTGGTTTCCTTTATTAGGATGTACGTGCGTACGTTCAAACGAATTTAAAATGCTTAAATGCAAATAGAAACTAAACTATAGCTGGTTCACTTAAGGTAGTTTCTTGGATGAGCCCTATGTTTACGAGACGTTTGTTTGGAGGCCGCTGATTGGCTGGTACCAGGAGGTAGGCAGCTTCCAGCCAATCAGCGGCCGCCAAACAAACGCCTCACAGGCATAGGGCTCAGCCAAGAATCTACCTTAAGTGAACCAGCTTTAGTAGGTGTATGTTTCTGTATTCTAGTCTGAAAATTCTGTGAAATTAACCATAAGGGATGATGGTGAAGTGTCATGAATACGCATTATTAAACGAAAATAACGTATAAGGAGCTTGAGATAGCGATTCAGTCGAAACATAATAGCAACGTGCCTCAAACGAAGATAGACTGCGAAATTTAACTTTGGTTTCTTAGAAGAAATCGCATCAAAGGAGAAAAATAGAGTATTAGTAAAGCAGAAAAATTTCACTACTACATGAGAACCCAATAAATCACAATAATTAGATGATTTTTTAAAAATATTAGGACAACAAAATCTAAGGATTCCAAAAATCACAAGCGTTCTAACAAACGCGATGGAATCCTCAGAAAAATAAAACATAGTGTGTAACCATCTCTCTACCAATAACTACGATGGTGGTCTGAGAGCTGGTACCTTCGTCCGAGCTTCGAGACATCAAGCATCATCTCAAAGGTTGGAAGCTGCCGTCTCAACCCTCTCTTACATTACCGTTTCTTTATGGCAGGGACATACTAGTAAATTAATAAATAATACTTATATAATGTTCACCTGAAATCAACGGCAGGGCGTAACCTATACTTAACGAAATAATAATAATTAAAAATAATAAAATCCGATAGGATCTGATCTCTTTTCTCCTCCCACAGGTAACAGTAGGGGGAGACATGACACAGCCATCCACACCCTGCAAACCAGTTTGTCCACCCCAGGAGGGGACGGGGTAGGTAGGGGGAACGGGACGGCAGGGGAGACATCTACCCTCCTCCTGCAAACTTGTTTGTCCGCCCTGGGCAAGGGCAGGTTAAATAGGGGATTGGGAGGGTAGGGGAGACAGCAGTCTTGGGTTCCAGCGATAATAACAATAATAAGAGTCCAGTGGCTGAGAGTACTAGAATACTTTGAGTAGCTTTCGTTGAAGTCCATTGTGCCCCTAATAACCTAAGCACTGAACTCTGTACCTGGTAGTCAGTCAACTGAGGTGTGCTGTGACCAGGACTGTCACAACTTGAAGAGCATTGAGCCACCAGCCTCTTTCCGGTAGACTTGTTGAAAACCACCTCTGGCTGTCCCCTTCCGTGGGGGTAAAGGAATGCACACACACACACACACACACAACACACATATATATATATATATATATATATATATATATATATATATATATATATATATATACATGAAGCCTAAAAGGCCCATAAGACACTATTTTAACGTTGTAACCATATATTTCGAGAAGGAAGTGACCGAAATATATAGTTACAACGTTAAAATAGTGTTTTATGGGCCTTTTATCGTCATTATTACTGTTGTATTACAGTAAAATAATAAGACATTCATATATTAATATATATACTATATAATTTTTATATCTTTTTGTATATCTATTATATATATATATATATATATAGATATATATAATATATGCAGTAAATAATAAACATTTATTTTGAGATTACATATACAAATATATTTACTAATACAATTATTACAATGGCAATTAGATCTTACTGTGTGCAATAATGCAAAAGCACTGGAATTTTATCAACGCAGGTGCACAAACTGCTGTCCGTCACAATTTGCGCAGCTGTTCCACGTCTACTGTCCACCTACTTTTGGACCACCCTGGTTCGAACCCACGAGAGGACGAAATTATGATCAACTAAAAAATTCCCCTTGGTTAATAGACATATACGAAAAATATATTAATTCCGACGTAGAGCGAATTGGATATTAAAGGACATTCGTAGCTCGACGATGTTTATATATATATATATATATATATATATATATATATATATATATATATATATATATATATATATGTGTGTGTGTATATGTATATGTATGTATATGTATATGTATATGTATATGTATATATATATATATATATATATATATATGTGTGTGTGGTGAGAGAGAGAGAGCGAGAGAGAGAGGAGAGAGAAGAGAAGAGAGCTATTTTATAATATATATCATACTATATATATATATATATATATATATTTATATTATATATATAAACTTAAATATAATATATGAGCTCAAACCAAGGCATCCCAACGGACATAAGGTGGAATCGGCTCTATACAGGGTATGAGTAGATCGACCTCTAGGAGTTGGTGGGGGGAAGAATCCTTCCCGGAAGGATCAGAGCGCACAGGATGTTCCTGAGCCACCCTTCTATCTCTGCATAATTATCTTGTTAGAGGCCTATTGTTGTTAGGGATGCCTCGTCATGGGGCAGAGGGGGAGGGGGGGAAGGGTATATCTATAGCTCCCAAGACACTGGGGGGTCATGACTGGTTTTTGACGTGGGAACGTGGTCGTTAAGGTATTCGGTACGACTGTACGAAAACTAAAGGAGATAAAGTCGATAAATTGGAAGAGTAACTAACGCTTGCGAGGAAAGCATTGATAAAACGTATATTACTGATAATATGTTAAATCAATAGAAAATGGACTGTATATAAAATTCTAATAATATACAAAGTTGAATACTGCAGTGGAGAGAGAGAGAGAGAGAGAGAGAGAGAGAGAGAGAGAGAGAGAGAGAGAGAGAAACAATAGAATTTACATACCCAATGCTGACTACTGTCAAAGAATATGTCAATAGGAGAGAGAGAGAGGTAGAGATTGGAACGGAGGTTAATGACATACTTATGTACAGAATCCTGCCACAATACGAAACGTTAAATACTGGTGAACAGAAAGTATAGATTACTGAGAGAGAGAGAGAGAGAGAGAGAGAGAGAGAGAGAGAGAGAGAGAGAGAGAGAGAGAGAGAGAGAGAGAGAGAGAGAGAGTTTTTACGAAGGAAAACAGAACAGCATCCGGAATTTTTAATTTAATTTTGCACGCTGACAAGGATACTGAACGTAATATACACGAGAGAGAGAGAGAGAGAGAGAGAGAGAGAGAGAGAGAGAGAGAGAGAATCATGTCATCACTATCATTGGTAGCTCACCTGCTGTCCACCTGATTAACATAAAGCGTGTTCGAGTGGTGAGGGTGAACAGAGAGTGTAGTGAATGAGAGTGGAGGGTAGGGGGTTGGTTGTTGGGGGGGGGGGGGAGATTAGAGGGGTTGCAGGACCATATCAACATACATCTCATAGAAATCGCTTGTTATTCTGCATCCCTTATTATTCTGTTGCCTTTTGCGAATGAACACCATATTCATTGGAAGCTTGAATTTCGAGTCAATGGCCCCTTTGGTGGACTTCTATATAAATAGGGTTCATCATCCGAATAATAATAATAATAATAATAATAATAATAATAATATAATAATAATAATAATAAATTCATTATACAATCAACATGCATAGGCATATCATTGTCTATGATTCCCTATGACTTCGTTATAACTTATTTTTACCAGTAACAATTTAAAGAAAAATGACAGAAACAATTTCTCTCTCTCTCTCTCTCTCTCCTCTCTTCTCTCCTCACCCCCCCCTCTCTCTCTCGTCTCTCTCTCTCTCTCTCCTCACAACCGACAACCCTCCATTAGAGTCTCATATCGGAGGGGAAATGTACAATACGGGTTCGTCCAGTTCGCCTATGTTGAACTGCATTTAATTGTTGATGTACCAAATAGTTAGTCGACTGTTGTACGTCGTAGCTCAGAGGGAAAGAAGAGAGAGTTGTGAAGGCCTCCTTATTTACCATTGCTGTGCCAGAACGTGTGTTATCTCAATGTAATTTTTTTTTTCTCACAAATATTATTAGTGTTATTACCAGTACTATGATTATTATCTTTTATGCTACCTCAGCTATTTTGTGGATAAGTGCCGATTATTCATTTTTTCATCATGTTGTATCATGTATCTAGATTGTGTATGTTACTGTCTGTATTTTGTATATTCCATGTATATGGCCCTGAGCTGAAATAAAGGATATTATTACCTCGCCGAGGTAATACTCACCTCATATAATGTAACCATTCTTCAGACTCTGTATTTATGTATTCTTTATCTTGGTTACTATCGATCTTCTTTTTTTCCTATTTCACGTATTACTTTATATCTCTCTTTTTTTGACATAGTTCTTAATATATTTTTTTGTCTTTTTGACATATCTACTATTTACATATTTCTTGACCTTTCTGACAATTTCCTCATATTCATTTTGTTGTACTTTTTGACATATGTATCTATATCTTTATACTAATTTTGTTGTCCTTTTTGACATATTTATCTATATAAGTTAATTTTCGAATTTGTATGTTACCACAGATTTGTCGTTCCAACTCAATGAACCCCGATGCGTTAGCTCGGTTTTTTTTATATTCTTTTTTACTTTAAAGAACTTATTACGAGAAATTCAAACTTTGCAGTTCAACCGTGAAAAACGAGCAGAGGCAAGAAGAAAGAGAGAGAGAGAGAGAGAGAGAGAGAGAGAGAGAGAGAGAGAGAGAGAGAGAGAGAGAGAGAGAGAGAGAGAACAAGCAAGCAAGCTAGGAAAGTCAAGTCGAGACCTTGGAGTGGTTGCATGAAAAACGAGAATATGTCACACGAAAACAAGACAAGACCTTGAAGCGAAAGAGAGATAAAAAATAAAGAACAAGTAACACGGGAAGTTGGAGACCAGAGAAAAATAAGAAGAAGAAAGAACTGGAAACGTGAGAATGGAGAAACGCGATCCAATGTGACACCACACTACAATGGACGATAAATATTATCACAACAAATAGTGACATTGGATACAGGCCTCAATTATGGGCTATAGTCATGACCCAACTCTTGTAACCTACACTACGAACATTGTAATTATTTTAGTACTTGGCATGCGTGTTATCCACCACTATTATTATTATCATTATCATTTCTGCTTTCGAGTATTATCATCTAACTGGTATTAATATTACTCCCTCTCAGACCTATATCCTTCCGAGTGGTTTTCAATTCTTTTTTACGTGAATGTATAGTTCGTCGTTGGACGAGTGGGTTACGTGCTCGCCTACTGCTCTGCCAATGTGGAATCGGGGAATTTATTTCTGGCGGTTTAGAAATTTATTTCTCGATATAGTGTGGTTCGGATCCCACAATAAGCTGTAGGTCCCTTTGCTATAGGTAACCAATTGGTTCCTAGCCACGTGAAAAAATATCTTATCCTTCGGGCCAGCCCTAGGGGAGCTGTTAATCAGCTCAGTGGTCTGGTCAAACTCAGATATAATTAACTTTACGCGAATGTAAATATGATTTATATATATAATATATATATATATATATATATAATATATATATATATATATATGCTTAACTTGTACTTAGGTTGTCAAGCCCCAATACTGATAGTAGGGGTTGGTATCGTTATGTGACTCCATCCTTTAGGGCTAGGGCGTTCTGTATATCTTCTACTGATGGCACTCCTCTCACAGGATGAGAGGGGCGTTCAATGAACTAAACTCTCACGAAGCACTATTCAATTCAATTTAATTCAATTCTCGTAAAAAAAGAAAACAAAATTCTCGCAAAAAACACTATTCAATTCTCGTGAAAAAAACTATTCAATCAAATTCTCGTGAAAAAAAACTATTCAATCAAATTCTCGTAAAAAAAACTATTCAATCAAATTCTCGTGAAAAAAAACTATTCAGTGAAATTCTCGTGAAAAAAAACTATTCAATCAAATTCTCGTAAAAAATTATTCAAATTCTCGTGAAAAAATCTATTCAATCAAATTCTCGTGAAAAAAACTATTCAATCAAATTCTCGTGAAAAAAACTATTCAATCAAATTCTCGTAAAAAAAACTATTAAATCAAATTCTCGTAAAAAAAACTATTCAATCAAATTCTCGTGAAAAAAACTATTCAATCAAATTCTCGTAAAAAAAACTATTCAATCAAATTCTCGTGAAAAAGCTATTCAATCAAATTCTCGTAAAAAAAACTATTCAATCAAATTCTCGTAAAAAACTATTCAATCGAATTCTCGTGAAAAAAACATATTCAATCAAATTCTCGTGAAAAAACTATTCAATCAAATTCTCGTAAAAAAACTATTCAATCAAATTCTCGTAAAAAAAACTATTCAATCAAATTCTCGTGAAAAAAACTATTCAATCAAATTCTCGTAAAAAACTATTCAATCAAATTCTCGTAAAAAAAACTATTCAATCAAATTCTCGTGAAAAAAAACTATTCAATCAAATTCTCGTAAAAAAAACTATTCAATCAAATTCTCGTAAAAAAACTATTCAATCAAATTCTCGTGAAATAAACTATTCAATCTAATTCTCGTAAAAAAATATTAAATCAAATTCTCGTGAAAAAAACTATTCAATCAAATTCTCGTGAAAAAAACTTAGCAAATTCTAGTAAAAAAACTATCAATTAAATTCTCGTGACTCAACAAAATTCTTCGTGAAAAAAACTATTCAATCAAATTATCGTAAAAAAAACTATTCAATCAAATTCTCGTAAAAAAAAACTATTCAATCAAATTCTCGTAAAAAAACTATTCAATCAAATTCTCGTGAAAAAAAACTATTCAATCAAATTCTCGTGAAAAAAAACTATTCAATCAAATTATCGTAAAAAAAACTATTCAATCAAACTCTCGTAAAAAAAAGCTATTCAATCAAATTCTCGTAAAAAAACTATTCAATCAAATTCTCGTAAAAAACTATTCAATTAAATTCTCGTAAAAAAAACTATTCAATAAAATTCTCGTGAAAAAACTATTCAATCAAATTCTCGTGAAAAAAAACTATTCAATCAAATTCTCGTAAAAAAAACTATTCAATCAAATTCTCGTGAAAAAAACTATTTAATCAAATTCTCGTGGAAAAAAAATATTCAATCAAATTATCGTAAAAAAACTATTCAATCAAATTCTCGTAAAAAAAACTATTTAATCAAATTCTCGTGAAAAAAAACTATTCAATCAAATTCTCGTATAAAAAACTATTCAATCAAAAATATCGTGAAAAACTATTCAATCAAATTCTCGTGAAAAAACTATTCAATGAAATTCTCTTGAAAAAACTATTCAATCAAATTCTCGTAAAAAAACTATTCAATCAAATTCTCGTGAAAAAAAACTATTCAATCAAATTCTCGTAAAAAAAACTATTCAATCAAATTCTCGTAAAAAAAAATCGTAAAAAAACAATGTTGAAACAAAGAAAAAACATGCAATTTAAGCAAAATCGACGAAATTAAATATAAACAAGGAACATTGCACGTTTAGCAGGTAAAAAATATTTGAAAATTCATGCACTGATTAAACTTCAGATACCGCATTAGGCACAACAACGAATATGGAAGACATTACGTCACTAAATACACAGGCATTTCAAAACATCCATAACACCTTTTTCCTCGCCAAAACTATTGGCACAACAGTTCTAACAATATCAGAAGATTTAGCGTTCGCAGGAATCTGAGGCTCTGGAGGAAGTTGCATATGGAAAATAATCCAGAGTGGCAAAATCAAGCGCGGATTCGAGTACTTTTGACATACTTAAAGCGACGTTCTTTGAATAAAATTAGTCTCCAATAAACAAATCGATAAAAACGATATCCTCCAACCGTGTTATTACATAATAAGTCCTTTCTAATCGCAATATATCTAAGTATGACACATTTCGTTACGGACATCAGATCTGTGCGTCGAATGATAAACGAAACCATAATTTTCCGCGGAAAACACTCAACTCAACAACTCGTCGACTGCAAATTCCGCCCAATGCATTTCGAGCGCACTTGTAGTTAAGGATTCCGACGGAACAGTTCGGAAATCATTGCCTGGGGGATAGAAGCAATAATCTCCTTGCACGATCTATACCAATCTTATGACCGAAGAGGAGGTGGAGGAGGGGGAGGAGGAGGAGGAGGATGATAATGTCCCCCGCCCGAGGGCAAGAAAGTGTGGCTATTCCTTCCTAGACTTTTAAACCCCAGGAAGCATGAGGAGGAGGAGGAGGAGGATGAAAAGGAGGCGAGATGGGGTGGGAAGGTTGAATGGGTGAAGGTTGAGGGCGAAGCGTTCGAAGAGGTTATGAATTCTAGCCCTCCGGCTATTTTTCACACGCTCTGACCGACAAAATACTACTCGTCCATCAAAAATAGGGGGAAAAAAAGTCTGCCGGCGCCTTTAAAGAAATGTCATAATAGAAGCCAACCTAGATCATTACTTTCGTAGCTTTTTGTAATACGTGTGAATCTCATTACCGAGGTCTTTGTAAGGTTTGAAGACATTGTTATAAAGGCAGTCAATGAGACTACGACTCAATCTTAAACGGGAATTATGCAACAGACACCATTGTTAAGCAACATGCCCAGACGATTCATCATTCATTTCATACACTTCGATAATGTAAATGTCTAATCCTTGTGTAATTCTTTTGCAAAATGAAAGACAGAAAACTGTTATTTATAGTTTAACATTCCGCATACAGTGATTTGCATGCTAACAAAATTAGCCATCACACTGATCTTTATTATTACATTACACACACGTATCTTACAAATTATATATATATATATATATATATATATATATATATATATATATATATATATATATATATATATATTATATGCACATACATACACACAATATCCTAAACGGTACACGTTCGCATTAAGATTTGGTGAGTGATATAACCTTTTTTATACCCTTGAAAATTTCAAACAAAAAATTCAGTACCATCCACAAATACGAGTCTACAATACGAGTGCGTTAGGGGGTGGAGCCAAGGGAAACACACACACACATAATAAGAAGGTATCAATTAGCAGTAATAACTCTCAAAGGGGAACAACCACCGTCCCAATAAACAGCGACCCACCAAAGTCTGAGCAGTGTGCAGGAATGCTATCGTCCGGTTGGTCATTTATCTGTCACACCTGCCTGGACACTACTACAGGAAGGATGGACCAGCTCATCCTCTAATTGTAGCAGCAGGATGTCCGGTCTGGGGGGAAGAGAGGAGTGTGTGGGGAAGAGGAGAAAGGATGGGTAAGGGGAAAGGAAAGGAATGAGTGAGAGAGAGAGAGAGAGGATGAAAGGTGAAGAGAAAGGAGGGTTGCGGAGGCGTACAGTTGGTGTTAACGAATCGTGAGAAACTGCAACACTTTCAAGACTAAAGAGGACATTGAAAGATTGTTCCAGGCAGCTCTAAATGAATACTTCATAAATAAATGAATGCCTAAAACCTGCAAGAAAACCTGTGCAAAACAAAAGGGAAAAACAAAGAAACCTACATTGCAGATGCTCCTTTTCACTGCCAACCGCACGGGAACATCAGGACACCAACAACGGGTTATAATGGCATGCATGATCAGTTCCCATGAAACCCCCACCTTCCGTTTTTTTTTTTCCTTTTTTTATTCATTTTTTGGCAGAGCCCGTGACCCGAACCCCCACCCCCGACCCCTATTTAGCCGCGGTCCTCCAATGCAACAGTTGGTTACTGGAGGTTCTCTCAGAACCGGAGTTTGGTCAGCGGTTAATTACCTAACCACGCATTGTCAGTAATTCATTGTCATCATTTGTCGACTGCGGTTAATTGCAGATTAGTGGACTTATCTTGGAAAGGAGGCTTCGATAACTGAATTTTACCTACTGTAGTATCTTCAACGTGTCACTGGACTTGCAATATATTCAACATTGATAAAAATATGCACTGTACGCTTAAAAATATACGTATACGTAGGCATTTCAAATTAACAACACATACTTATGTATGCATATCCAAATACTTATGCTTCATACTTGTATATACTACGCGCGTACATAGTGAGTGTGTGTGTGTAGCCCTAAGCGCTTAAGAAATTTAACAGCTAATTTCATTCAGAATTACATATAAGAAGAATCAATTTTGCTTTACAAGAAATAAATCCATTAGACAAACTAACCAATAATATAACTAAGCTTATCCTAGAGTTAAGCATCATTGAACGCAGCTAATCAATAAAGGTTTACGATTATGATTAAAGATAGGCAGACACAAATGGCTATTATCAGTTCTCGAGAGGGTTTTCATTTCGGACAATTACTGGTGATTAAAAAGCAAATACAATTTGTCAGTAATTACACTCCTCCCTTTTGCTTTCTGTCTGACTAATGGATTTTGTAAGAAGGGGCTACTTGCTACTTTCTCTTATTGTTTATCATGAAATAATTCTGCCGTTGTGTAATATAAGGAATTGTTCAGACCTGCCCAAAACGTTTAACTGAGTAAGTATTGTTGTTACATGGGTACCCTAAAGGAAATAAACAATAAAATAATAAAAAATAAATAAACAATAGAAATTAGTTAACAGCTAAAAATAAGACGACGAAAATTTTCAAATTATAAAAAAGTCTACTTTATGTCATGGTATCTGATTAACATTCGAAACCAGCCCGATGTTTCCACAGAAAATGGATATTTTTTTTTAATAACCACATATGTGAAAAATGAAATGAAATTATTTTATATTGAATAGGATATGGGTTTATTTTTGTTGCAGTACAAAATAATGATCTTTCCTCGATAGTGAGCCCCATGGGTTTAAATCCGTTATGTATCCACTTTTGTGGCGTGTTTAGTAGAAGCCCGTTGGAGATGACCGTAAAAACATAAAATGACCCCCAAGAAATATTAATCCTAGATAAAGACGCCCGAAAACCGTTGGGGGTCACAAAATCATAAGTACGAAAATTGATCTTCAACGTAAACCTCCTTCTTCTTTCCCACCGATATCCTTACATTAAAGGGTCGGTTGCCTGATGCGCCTTCTCCACTGCTTTCTATCAAAGGCATCATCCTCCACCAACATCAGGCATGGTTTATTGTTTGGCAAAGGGTTTCTACGACTGCATGCCCTTGCTGCCATCATCAACCACAGTTATTAGCGGTGGGCCTCGCCTTTGACTGAAAAGTAAAGACGGAAAGGCAGCGGTTTCCACAGTTACTGGCGGTGGGCCTAGCCTTTTACTAAAAAGTAAGACTGCAAGGCAGCAGCTGGGCTTTTAGTCGCCTTTTACGACACACAGGACCTACGGTGTTAGTATTCTTACACCCCTACCACAGGGTCATGAGATTCAACGTAAACCACTGGCTACCAAACTTCAATCATCAAAAATGACTAAAACTTCTGGGATATGACTCCAGGAATTTATTTTCTGGAAAGAACTGAAAAGTTGTGAATGGGAATCTTCAGTCCATAACACTGATTATACGAAAATCCCCGACTGATCATCGTAAATACAATACACACAAATATTTCGCAATGGCGGGGATCACTGATAAGCACTTTTCGGCGACAGACTAACTAGTCGCAGTCACGTCCATAAGACTAAGCAAAATTTAGTGTTAGAGGAAGAAGACTTCACTTGATAAAAGTTCACACTGAATAAGAAGCTGCAGCTATATCATCGCCATTATAATTACCATTATCAGTTTTCAGTTATTGACAGGAATAGTTCGTATTGCTCGATGAAATTTCTCCGATTGCAAGTCAAGTCTTAAAATTTAAAGTAGTGCCCTGCTCCTGCGACAAAAGGAGGGCATAAGTATATAAGTTAGCGTAAAAAAATTAAAATACTCTAAAACGATTTAATAACTTTATAAATGGTAAATTAGCCAAATGAAAGCACTCACAATAATTAAGCATAAATAGACATAAATAAAGACTAATGAACCACGGAGTATATAAATAAATCTTTATACAAATTAACGAACAACTTGGTACACTAAGTTCTCGCTTTTACCAAATACGTGGTATATTTTGTAGAAAATAACTATCATGAATATATACCTCACGTATACTCGGTGTTGAGACTTTATGAAGACCATGTAACGACAGTTTCTTCACAAGGTTTAAAAAAAAAAAAAAAAAAAAGGAAGATGACCAAACAATCAGAAGAACGATGTAGTCATTTCAACGAAAGAATCTTGCATACCGTCCTCAACGATGACGTAACATCGGTTCCAACCGTTTACTTCTGCATTACCAGGTTAACTTTAACTTTAACGTTTACAAAATTATAGGGAAAGCATTAGCAAATAGCTAAAAATGCCTTAAGATGATAAAGCAAATATTTATGCAATCTCGCACCGAAATTACATTCAACCAATTTACATTATTTGGATAATTCTGTTAATACAAAAATATAAAAAAAAACTTAAATCAACATAAGTCAAAATGTAAATATAAACTTAAATCAACATAAACCAAAATCAAAATATATCGCATCCAATCAAATGCATATGCTCGTAAAACGGTGGGTCCGCGAGATACCGTATCATCAAAAACCGTTTACAACACAAACTCGAGATGCAACTAACGTCTTCCTCCGGAACAAGAATGACAGAAAACGGGAAACCGCATTTTAACGAAAAAGGTGAGTTTCACCTGGATCGAAAGTAGTCCGTTAATACCAAAGGGACTAAGGCCACCTGCCTTACGCTGCAATTGCAGTACTTAAACGGAAGCACGATGTTCGCAATAAATGGCAATCCGGTGTAAGGATCCCACATTGGACAATAAAAGTTGGTATAATCTTTAAACATCGATCTTGGCCATAATTCAGAAGCAGATAAATGGCTGATAAAGGAAATATTAATGATAATTGAATAAATTACTACTTAAAAATGTCATCGCTAAAGCAAAAATGATCCACGCACTTATAAAGGAAGCCAGAGGGAGTGTTATGACGCCTGGCAATAAAACACGAAAGGCCTCTCTCTCTCTCTCCTTCTCAAGATTATATATCTCTCTCATATCCTCTTTTAAGATTATATATATACACACATATATACATTGTGTATATATATACATACATACTACATATGTGTATGTATGTGTATATGTGTGTATATATATATATATATATATATATATATATATATATATATATATGTGTGTGTGTGTGTGTGTGTGTGTGTGTGTGTGGCTTCAGATAGGTCAAGGCATCGTGCTTGATAACAAAGATTTTGACAACTTATCTTTTGGAATAGATAAAATATACAATATTCCATCGACTCAGACCCTCTATCCCAACAAACACACACATCCTTTCCTTTCCAAACTCGAGAACATCATGGCTACAGTCCTGTGCAAAGCGAGGGCTAGCAATAACTTACCCAACAACGAAAGAGAAAAATGACTAAACGTCACGGTTGATTAGCAAGTGTACCCAAGGAAGCAACGAGCCCTCTAAATAAACTCCGACGTCAGCAAGCATCCCTAAAACAAGTTTGCTAACCGACGCGACGCCGCCGGATCAAAGACATTGTTGTTTGACGGGATACGCCGAGTTCTGGTGTCTTCGATGCCTCGCTGAATAGGTACAGGTACCTGGGCCCTTGTTGATGTCATATTCTGCTGCTGCTGCAGGGTTCCTGCAACCTCCGCTGGACACCTCGCAGATGGCGGCGGTGTAACCAAAGGAAAAGGGTTGTAAAAATACTTGCAATATTATGAGTGTAGAAATTCATAATCCGAATACTTACTATAGTAGATTCACATCACCCGTGCATTTGGTGTCTAGGCCAGTCCCTTACGACGCTCCTGATTGGCTGTTGATAACCCAGTCACAGGGCTGGAAAAATACTTGTAATATTATGAGTGTTCACATAGGCAGGATGTATGTTCCATCTTTCCTGAGGTATACGTCTTTCAGGAGAGGTGGAACATACATCCTGCTTATATGAACTCTCTCTCGAGAGAGTGTTTCCAGCCCTATGATTGGCTTATCAACAGCCAATCAGGAGTGTCGTACAAGAGAGATGGAACATACATCCTGCCTATGTGAACTCAAGAGAGAGACAGAGTTTCCAGTCCTGTGATTGGCGGAGATCACTTTCTACAATAATAATAATATTAGTAACACCATTTTAGAGATACTAAATTCCACTTTCAGAATTGCCTTCGGGAAGGTACGTAACGTCCTTAGGGTCAAGACTTAATTTATCTTTTATATTACCGTCATATTTGGCGGCATGGGTACACTGTTAATGACAGCAATATCTCTCTAGATCTAAATATTAGACTGGATTGGATTAGTAATTTTAGGCCACGGGACAAACGCTGGGACCTATGAGGTCATTCAGCGCTGACAAGGAAATTGAGAGTAAAGACGGTTATAAACGAATAACAGGATGAAAACATTGCAGTTTCACTATCAAACAATTGTTAGGAGAGGATGGAAAGTAAGAAGGATGAAAGACAATATGAACGGAGGTAGAGTAAAAGTGATGAAAGGGGTTGCAGCTAGGGACAGTGCGAACACTACAAACCTTAAGAAACGCCTACTAAAGATCTGAATATTATCTTCAGTAGTCTATATACAATCGTACGTATACCACTGCTTATTCGGCTGACTTCCTGCTGATACCACGTGTTTTGTAAAGCTTTTATTAATAAATCTACTTCTCCAAAACCCACTTCCCCAACTACAAATGACGCCAACAACATAATAATCTTTTGATTATTGGCTTACCTATACTCAAGTCATATATTGAAACTAAGAAACGGCTGTACCTATTACACGACTATCAAACGCCTTCACTTCATTTTCCTAAACTTCTCTTTATTGACGATAAAACGTAAGTGCTTATAAGAGTATAAAATATAAAATGTAGTACCAATACATTTTCTGTAAGTAGGCCTATGCATAATCATTTAACTCGACGTGTTAAAAAATAAGGCGAAACAATGCCAAAAGCTAACTCAACTTGGTGACAATAAGGTCCTTCAAATATACTTCGAGTATATTTGAAGGCCCTATATATATACCATCACTCGTGCACATTGAAAAACGGAATTGTTAAGAACTAATGTAAAATAAGAAATCTAAGAGAAAATCACGATATTTCCGACCAGGCCCTCTGGTCCCCGAACACCCAGGATGTGACATCGAATGGAATGGGACAAATTGCGTTTCCTGTCCCAAAAAGCAGATTGGGAGGAAGCCGTCGATAGGCCCTCATTTGTCGAGTGGGCCATTTGTGGTGCCGGCAGCCTCAGAAAACCTCGTCTCTTGGGAGCTGGACGAGGAAGAGGACACAGAACAACATGATTCTCAAGATTCCCGACTCTACTCTTAACCAGAAACCCTCTCCTGTGACCCTTCCAACTTCCCTCTCCGTATTAAAAATGTGTCCATCAACTTTCCCCAACAATCCCTCCGTCTTTTCGATCACAGTCGGCTTGTGAACGCCGGCCTCCGCTTTCATCAACCCCAGATTCTCAACACGCCCGAAAAAAAAAAAATCCTTTTTAACTTCCGTCTCCACATTAAAACGTTCGTCGACTGACCCCCCCCCCCCCCCCCCCCACTTCAGCAAGAGACCGCCGCCCTTATGGCGACCGTCACTTCGTGCCACTTCTTTTCAAAAGCTCTCCAATGCCCCCCCAGCCTCCTCTGCCCACTCGTCCAACGAGTTTTTCCTTCCCTTTCCGTTCTAAGTAACTGTGACACTCGTAAGTGGCCCTCGAACCATTATGGACGACGCCATCAACCACTGCCGACTTTCGTTTTCACGATACTCTGTTCTTTCGAGGGTCTCCGCGGAATCGCACTTACTGATTTTGCCGAAGTGAATTCACTCGCTGTTTGTTAATATTACCATTGAGGTCTTTGTCATAAAACTAATGACTGGTCTTAGTTCTCAATTCATATCATAATGCAATATCATAGCAGCAGAATGTTGCCAAAGCACTGCTGGGAGTACAGCAATTGAAGACTTGTCGCTGCTTTTCACTGGTGTGTCCTTTGTGAATTTGAATGCAATACACCAGCACCGAATCCCATTTATAAACAAACTTTCTTGATATTGATGTTGCAATATACCAGCACCGAAAACTTTCTTGGAAACTAATCTTGCAGTTAAAAAAGCTAGATACCATATTAATGCAGGTTTAGTCACGATTGATAAAAAAAAAAAAATTATTGGCATTAAAACAATTAAAAAACTAGAACAAATATTTAGTAGGTTAATTTTGCTTATACCTTGAATACCCTACACCATTTCGAAGATGAGACTTTAAAATTGAGAGAATAATAAGAAAATGTTTAGGATCCAAACTACCAATGGGTTGCGTGTAATGGCAAAACTCCAAACCACCTTACCCCTACCGAGCAGAAAAAAAGGAAAAAAATTTTTTTTCCAAATACCCTGAGTTGAACTGGGTCAAGTGATTCCCACTTGCCGACAGTTTAATTATTATGAAGATATAAAAGTCCAAAAACTGTTAATTAGAGAAATGTCGAAACTATACTTTTTATAAGGGCTGTATATCACGAAAAAATACGTGAAATTCTAAAGTGTTTTCGATTTATTATTATGAGTATCGTTATGTCGCTATTGGTATTAGTAGCAAGAGTAGTACAAACAGTTACTGGTTAACTACTATTTATGCAAAGTATTAAAAAGCGACCAAACCTTGAAAATAGTTAATTTGCAGTTATATGGAATTCGGGGAGTGAGTGGGACATCAGAATGTAAATTAAAGAAATTTATCTATTACTGTTCCTGCCATCAAATAGGGGGAGAGGGAGAGGGGGAAGGGGAAGGGAGGGGGAGGGAAGGGGGAAGTGGGGGGAGGGGGAAGAATAGGGCAAGCAGCAGTCAGTAGAAAGGAGAGGCAGAGAAAGATTAAATGACCACATTTTCTGCTCCCAAAAGGAAATGGCCATTTGTCGTTTCAGGGGATTTGTGGCAAAGCGAAGAGCAGAACTAGGGCAAGTCCAAACATCGCGACGGTCTCGTTGTCACAACCACAGAGAGAGAGAGAGAGAGAGAGAGAGATAGCACTTTATCAATAGACCCACACAACCGCGTCTCTTCCTGTGATCCTGTGAAATGCTTCTAACTCCGTTCCTTGTCTCAGGGAAAGAGAAAGAGAAAGAGAGAGAGAGAGAGAGAGAGATTACTTCATTAATTCAGCCCTACTTTGAGATTTTCTGACTGCAATGAGAGACACTAATAAAATATCATTAACATCCAGAAAGGCGATAAGCAAAAATTCAACCTCAAACGTTCCAGCAACATGAACAGTGTATATATATATATATATATATATATATATATATATATATATATATATATATATATATATATATATATATATACATATATATTGTTCATGTTGCTGGAACATTTGAGGTCGAATTTCTGCTTATCGCCTTTCTTGATGTTACTAATATTTTATTCGCGTCTCTCATTGCAGTCAGAAATCTCTAAGTATGGCTGAATTAATGAAAGTAATTCATTCATGAAGTAATTTCATTCATGAAGTAATTCATTCATGAAGTAATTCATCATTATATATATATAATATAAATAAAAAAAAAACTCCCAAAATCAGGACGATTAGATGAATAGGATACTCATCCATACGGAAGTGTTTTTAGTCTTACCGAGCCACTCCGGAGTTCGGAAAATTTATGAGGAATGATATCATGGATACTTGACATACTATCTCTTGACTTTTCAAGAGTAGTCTTAATGGATAGTCACTTAGTCAGCCGAGGATCGATCCCTATAGCACCTTAGTCTGTATGTGTGAGTATATGCGCGCGCCAGAGAGAGAGAGAGAGAGAGAGAGAGAGAGAGAGAGAGAGAGATTTTAGTTTTAATCAATTTATTGCGCACATTGGCGTCAAACATTTGAGTAGGTACATTGTAACAATAATATTGTTTACATCTATATGGTAATTAGGGTATAACAAAGCCAAGTCATATGGATTACATAATAAAATGTAGGCAATAGGTTCCGAGAGAGAGAGAGAGAGAGAGAGGAGAGAGAGAGAGAGAGAGAGAGAGAGAGAGAGAATTCTATTTCTGCTCAGCAGTAGATATCATAGCCTTACAAGCGCACTTGTTTCTTTGACTTTGAAAGCCGTGGAAGGCAATTTCTTCCAGGCCATGATGCTTAAGAGAAAAATGATCATTGTGCCAATGCAGTGCTTAACCACTTAAATTTTGGATAAATAGCGGGTCAGAAAAACTGAGCAGAGCCTTCTCCAGATTTCCGAAACAATAATACTACAGCACTGAAAACTATGCAACAGTTGAACAGCACAAGGAATGAAAGATTTCTAGTGTACTGAATGCGGCAACATGAAAGCTATGCAAAATACAGAAATATATTCTGCGAAGCGAGTTGCTTGCATCATTTAGTTCTTAAAAGTACAGGTACTAGCGAAGACTCCCTCATGAAATAGAATTGTGAAAGGTAGGGTGAAAGAATGTCTTTCATTGATGGTTTCAGATATATTTACCAATCCTTGGATATGAGACCACCAACAGGAGAAATCCTGTCCACAAGATAAGATGCAGGGAGGCAACTGACTACAAGACTACAGACATACCTGTTAACTTATTTATCTTAAAGACCAATATAATCTTTATATTTTTCCTAACTGTAATGAATCAACAACTTTTACGTAAACGTATTTTTTAATAAATCTTCACACATCGGAAGACTACTTGCTTATTAGAAAAAACCTTTTCACATATATAGAACCAAGGCATGATTCACGTATGCTATGTAATCACATACTGCTCTTTTATAATCTAATGCGCTGTAGTTTCAATATGCACAACTTGCATTTGGGGTTTCAGAGAAACAGGGTATTTGTAGTAGGAGGGAGCATTGAAAATTATAAGAAAACAATCGTAGAAAGAAAACAATCGCAGAAAGAAGTAAAATCAAGATTACCAATCCCAAGCCAAAATGAGACGAAGATCGTAATGAAGAGGCAGAGAAATTAGATGAAGAGATGTAAGAGGTTTTTTCTAAGTTCTGCGTCATATCATTGGAAATATACATTCTCATAGTTACTGCTACTGACCACTAGCTTTTCATTACCATCAAATAAAGCAGTAAACGTAGCAAAATTAACAGCAGCACCAAAACATACCACACCGCCAGCGACGATAAACAGATCGCATTTCTATCTTCGGACGGTTGATAAGACGACATTTTTAGGCGGTAACTGTAGATGGGCAGCAGCGCATCTGGCGGCCAAGTTGCAAGGTCACTTAAACCTACAGTTCCCATTTTTGTTTGTCTTCAGTCAGCAAACCCGCTTCATCGGCCAGAATGACATTACACGAGGACAACCTTTGGGCTACTGTAAATACTAAAAAAAAAGTTTCGCTAATCGGATTCGGTAAAAACTCCTAAATTACATACGACCAAGTAGATAAAAATAAAGAAATTCTTCCAAGGAGGAAAATGTCCTGAGCAACCTCTCAGAAGAAATTAAGTATTTTTCAAGACGAAACACTAAAACTATGAAGGAAAGATGTTATCAGTGTGTCGTGCCCATGAAATAGAATCAAAGCCACTCAGGTTTAAGAAAAAAAATTTAATTCACGAACTTCCTTCCCTTAAATCTCAGCGTAAAATGTCTCCATTATAAACAAGCCCTGCGATAATGATCGATCTTCGAAACATCATATACATCCATTACTGAACTCGGATATAGACCGATCTGGTTCAAGATTGCTGCTGCTATGCAATGGAGGGCTAGGCCGTGCTCCCACACCGTGTCCCCTTGCTCTTACAAGAGACTGCGTAAAGTTATTTGAAATTTCACATCAAACCCTTCTGACTAAACACAATTCCTTACCCAATAAATTTGAATAGCCGCGGGAAAACACTAGATGTCCTTAGCACACAGCAAACCTCAAGTTTGGCCACACATTAATCGTTGTCCAAATCCTAATTCAAACCATACACTCCAATATGTTATTCCATCGGTTATGGCCGACATTTCATTAAAATTTCCCAGTACCTTACAGACACAAATAAAAAAATAAATAGATAAAATAAAAGAACAACCATCATGGGAAGGTGAAACCTCGACTTGGCTGTTCTCGAGCTGACGGCCATTACAACAACTGGTCTCCCCATCAGGGACCTGAAAGCCTTTGGCTAATGGAAATATGAGAAACGAGGCATTAGCATAGAGCAGAAGTCATTAATGGGAAGCCCATTTACCTACATAACCAATAGTGGGAGGCCGATGATGATCAAGCCCATCTCCGTAAACATTGAAGAGAAGTATAGTAGGGAGGGAGGCTAGGACGGGAGGGGGAGGGAGGTACCGGGGAGAGGCTATAGCCCCTCTACCCTGCACGAGTCAGTCAGTCCATTAGCCGAGACAAAAGCAAGTTGATATTAAATTACCCTTGAGATAACACAGAACTGGCTGCGATGGAGATTTGGCAATCTGAGATAACAATCAGAAGTATTTGGGGGTCCCACTTACGATCACTTATCTCATTCTTCTTCACGAGGCCTTTAAAATACGTGGCGTTCGTGAATAAGAACAAATTTATGATGGCACGACCACTGCACCAGATTGATACATTCAGCACGTATAAACCATATCTACAAAAAAAATTAATATATATATATATATATATATATATATATATATATATATATATATATATATATATATATATATGTATATGTATATGTATATTATATATATATATATATACACACATATATATATGCATTCAGCTACGTCCTTTACACACACACCACACACAATCTAATAAAAGGAGCCCATAAAAACGCCAATATATAGAAAGTATATTTTCAGAGAGTGCAGTCTCTGAAATATAATACTTACTTTCTATATTTAGGCGTTTTTATGGGCTCCTTTTATTAGATGGAATTCTGTTGTAACAGAACATAACCAGTCACACACACACACATTATATATATATATGTATATATATATATATATTATATATATATATTATATATATATATATTCGTGTGTGTGTGCGCGCGCGCGTATGGATACTGTATTTGTATATAACAAATACACACCAGATAGCTTACGCTATTGATAATCATCCATAAATACGGTTTCTACACTAAATGAGGGGCATCATGCTCTTTTGAAAGTATTGTTGGACATGTAACTAAGATAACTAAAACTAAGATGACTAAAACAAAATTCAAAACAATCATCTATTTTTTTACTCAATCATAAATGGTTCTTTCCAAAGTTTTTATATTTCATATATAAAAAAAAAATTTTTTTCATCATTATCTTCATGGAGAAATGTCTTTGATAACGTTCTTCGCTTAATGGGCATCATATATTGATGAGACATGTTGCTTCTTTATTATTATCTCTGACCATAAAACAAACTCTTTAAAATGACACTAAGCTTAAAAGTTTTCCTTTAACAGATCTTAATAACAACTCTCTTTAGGAAATCTTAACATTTCCAGGAAAAAATGTCTACAGAACTACTACTATCGATATCGGCACAAGTAAGTTAAATGATTATATATATAAAAGAATATATATTAAACAGTGCCTCACTCTTAAGCTATAATCCAGAAAGTTTTTCGCAAGTTTTTATAAGCTACGTTGTTATTTCTGTTCTTAGAATCTGGAATGAGTTACTTCTAAAGGCAATTAATATCCTGTTGGCTTCTTGTGATGAATGCTCTATCTAATATTATACAAAAGCTCTCCGCGTTGCGCTGTACTTTTCCTGGTCCCTATAACCGGAGTTAATTTTAATTGTCAATTCCGTCACTTCACTTTTTGTTAGTCTGAGCTAATTTTCCTACCTATTTTCAAACTTCAACTAAGTTAGGCCAAGATAAAAAGAATTGGGTCAACAATACTTTTTCCCAACTATATTGTAATAAGAATCATCACTTTAGCATCAAGTAACTGTCTCAATAAAACTTTTTCCTCACTAAATTATACTAAGAATCATCACAAACATTTAGCATCAAGTAACTGTCTCAATAAAACTTAAAAATCAGGATAATTATATCTGCAAAAACTGAAGATTTACATTATTCAAAATTCGAATGCCTAAATATATATTCAATATTGATCATTTTTTAGGAAATACATCTGGTAGGACACTCCATCTCCATCTCACTCTGTCACACACTTAGACTCAACCAAAAGCCCAAAACGTTACAAACGGACATTTCTGTGACGTCACGACGGCAGTGACAAACGGAAGTAGCTCCTTAAGATTGGGTGTCGCCTCCATAGGTTTGGAGATCGCGGTTTATTTATCCTTGAGGTCCATTATGACTTCCATTTGTGGAAGTAGGAGGCTCCCGTGGGTATCCTTCAGGGGCGTCCCACGCCCCCTTTCAATCAAGTGTCCTTTACGACGAGATCCTCCGCAGGCCTAAGTCCTTTGCAAAATGGATACTCAAACATCAGAATGTTTTCCAAACTTCTTGGAATCTGAAGGACGTCAGTTTTTAGTCCTAATCTTTTGGCATAACGATTTTCATATCTCCTTCACTTCACGTTTCATGCATTAATGCTTCATACACTTCGTTCATTTGGTAACATTTGCATTGCAACTCTCTCTCTCTCTCTCTCTCTCTCTCTCTCTCTCTCTCTCTCTCTCATTTGAAAGCGTCAAGAGCTGATTTTTCCTTTTTTTTGCAGGTGCGCATAGACTATAGCAGTGTCATAGACAGATGATTACAAAAATTATATAGTTAACTGTCAGCGTTCCTTATAACTTTCATAACATTTGACCCTGTACAATAGTTCAGTGTTTGTTAAGAGTTACAAGGAGTTACATGAATTAGGATGTCTCAAAGACTTGTTAGTCCATCCGAGGAGACAGCGTGTGCTCACTTATCTGTAGGAGCAGATTTTACTGTGCATTCACAGTTTCCTAATGATTTTGTCTAGCTTTCTTTTTAACTCTTCCACACTGTTGCTGTTTACAACTTCTGGTGGCAGTTTATTCCGCGTGTCACATATCTTGTATGTACAGATGTTCCCACAATGAGAGAGAGAGAGAGAGAGAGAGAGAGAGAGAGAGAGAGAGAGAGAGATTTTATGAATGGTTTCACCTCAGTGGGATATGGATTACCTCATCGAGGCCCTCCCGTTATTTTTTGTGAAAAGGTTACTAACCCTTGCTACTGCCCACCACAGCCGACAAATTACAAGGTTGTCTTTATTGACTGCTTCGGTTAAATACGATACAATGGGGGTCAATGAAGCGTTTCTCAATTTGATAGAGTAATATGCTGATGAAAGTTGATTAAAACAATATTGATTATACCAGGAAGTCTTTCACCTTTGTGCTAATGCAACCCTGCATCAATACAGTTACTCTAAAATATCGCATTTCCTACATTATCCTGTACCACTTACAGTTTTAAATATAATGTCAAACAGTTATACTTTTGATATTTGAAAGAATAATTTACCAATGGTTAACAAAAACTACCAGATTCCTCTTTTTCGCTTACTCGGGGAGTAAGCCTACAAACTGCTTTGTTGTTGTTGTTGCTGTTGTTCTTCCTGGGGGAGGTGGGGGGGGGGGGGGGGGGTTAGGATAGGTCTATGCAAGTGGCCTAAAAAGGTCTGAAAAAGGTGTTTCACGTCGAGTTAAAGATACAGGAAACATAGGATAGGATATTTATAAATTTTTATTAAAATGAAAATGTATAAAATAAATAAAGTGTGTGTTACAAAGTACAGAAAAATTATTTCTAGTAAAACATAGAGCATTTACTTTAATTTTCGTAGGTGAAACAGGGCTCTATCTGACCGTAGATTTTAGCACGTTTTAATAGTTAGGAATATAATGTTTACAACTAACACATGGGGGGAAAATCATGCACGCATCCCGGGTAAGCTGGAGGTCGGATGAGTGAATATAAGTTTACTTGGTCTACTCATGCAAGCATAATTATGTACTCCCAGGCAGTTTGAAACAAAGTTTACATATCAATGCTAAAAAAAAGCACCTCCACACTAACCTTATAAAACTGGTGTTAGTTGCAAGTTTTTTTTTTATATAAACTTGTCAAAAAGAGCAGATGCATCCATATGAAAGACAGTGAGGCTTCACTAAAGAGAGAGAGAGAGAGAGAGAGAGAGAGAGAGAGAGAGAGAGATTCCCCAGCAATACTAGATTGTCCCTGAGAAACAAAATTAAAATTAAACATGTAATTAAAATATTACAGTAAGTGGTCGACATGAAATTTAGAGCTAAATAAGCCTACAACGAACTGAACGATAAATAGACTGTGTCTATAGTTGTTCTCTTCAAATCAGCGCAACATTTATAGCTTTAATTTTCAAATTCATCGGCTCCCAACTGCAGTAAGTATAACTCTTGCAATATCATCTTTTCCATAATGTAGTGTACATGCAAACTGCAATAAATGAAGCTCCCTCGTCAACGTTCTCCATGACGGTTGAAGAGTTGACCACTGAGCTTTTAGATAGGTACAATGAATCTATAGACATCTCAAAATCTTAAAAAGAACCATCTGTGACAGCAAGTCCTCATAAGTTACTGCAGCAAATGAATTGTGGCAATTTCAGAAGATCCGGTACTTCGAGGAACTATTGAAATAATTTCGGTCAGACAAAATAAGGTGAGAAAAAGTAACAATTCGGTACAACATTGGCGATGACAAAACCGCGTCGGTGATCATATAATTATATATATATAGTATAATATATATATATATATATTATAATTATATATAAATATATATCTATATGATATATATATTGTAATATATACTATATATATATATGATATATATATAATCTATATTCTATTAGATCTAATATATATATCTATATCTATATCTTATATCTATATCTATATCTATATCCATCTCTATATCTATCTATCTATATATATATATATACTAATAATATATATATTATAATATATATATATATATTAAATAAAATATATATATATAAAGGTTTTTGCCACGAAGGAAAAAATGAAAAAGAGAAGATAGCCGCAGTTACTTTTCGGTACATGTTCAGACCCTTAGTAAAGGGTCTGAACAGGACGAAAGTACTCGCTATCTCGCTTTTTCATTTTTTCCTTCGTGGCAAAAACCTTTATTTATACAGAGCATCACGTTTTATATACTTCGTGATCAAGTTATTCATATATATAATTATATATTATATATATAATAATATATATATCATTGTTATATTATAAATAATTATATTGTATTGTATGTATGTTATATGTATTAATTATAGTTTATGTAATGTATATAATATAATATAGGTATGTATGTATCATATTATAATGTAATGTAAATTATATTATAATATATATAATATATTATAATATTATTTATATATATAATTTATATATTTATCTATAATATATGTATATATATATATTATATATATATATATATATATAATATATATATATATAATTATTATATATATATATTATATAATATATATAAATTATGTATATTTATTATGTATGTATATTATAATATATATATTATATATATATATATATATATATATATATATATATATCTATGTTAACTATTAATATTATAATATATAATTATTTATATATAATATATAATATTATTATATTATAATATATAATCTTATATTATACATTCTTACTCGCTCATACTTCGCTTAAATATTTCTAATTCGCTTATATAAAAGGCGTATTCCAAATGGTAGAAATACTGGTAGTTATAATATCAACAAGAGAACCACAAGGCTCTATACAAGCCGGTGACGTAGTCTATTCCCTCTCTTCGTAAGTGCTTTCATGTTTCAAAATAACCCAACAAGCACAGTGGGATTGGTTCCAATCACTTCACACAATATATCAGTAAATCACACTAGTCATGACAGAGTTGATAAAGTGATTGCCATCGGCCAATGCAATTCATCCCTTGGATGGTTGGAATAACTCTTATCGAAAACTACTTCAGATCCATCAAAACCTTATTGTGTGTATTATATATAATAATATATATATATATTATATATAATATATATGCTATATATAATATATTATATCTATATATATATATTATATATAGAGAGAGAGAGAGAGGAGAGAGAGAGAGAGCGAGAGAGAGAGAAGAGAGAGAGAGAGAGAGAGAGAGAGTTTTGAGGTTTTTAAAAACCCTGATCCATACATGCTCCTCTTTAATCTAGTTAAAACCACGATGTTGTTCTTCCTCAAGGAAAATGTCCGTTAAACTGCAAAAACTGTAATCAACTTCAGGTGCGTATTACTTAAAATTTATGTAAAAGTATATCAAGCATAAACATGTGTATAGGACAGTTTTGATAGTTGCCGTATGTGAAACAAATTGTACAATAGTCCTTTGGTAATCTGTTTTACTTGATCGAAATCCCATCTTTTACTTGATCGAAATCCCATCTGTTTTACTTTCTTTGTCGAAATCCCATCTGATTTACTTTCTTTATCGAAATCCCATCTGATTTACTTTCTTTATCGAAATCCCATCTATTTTACTTTTTTAATCGAAATCCGGGCATCTGTTTTACTTTCTTTAAATCGGAAATACCATCTTTGATTTTAACCTTTCTTTTATCGAAATTTCCCATCTGATTGTACTTTCCTTTATCGAAATTCCCATCGATTTACTTTCTTTATCGAAATCCCGTCTGAATTTTACCTTTGGTCTTTATCGTAAATCCCATCTGATTTTACTTTCTTTATCGAAATTCCCGTCCTGATTTACTTTCTTTTATTATCGAAATCCCATCTGATTTTTTACCTTTCTTTCTTTATCGGAAAATCCCATCTGATTTAACTTTCTTTATCGAAATCCCAGTCTGATTTAACTTTCCTTTATCGAAATTCCCCTCTGATGGTTAATTTTATCCGAAATTTCACCATTTGTGAATTTTACTTTATTCTAAAATCGTCTGTTTACTTTCTTTTATAAATCCCAAATCCCGTCTGATTTACTTTCTTTACTTTTATCGAAATCCTGTCTGATTTACTTTCTTTATCGAAAATCCCCGTCTGATTTACTTTCTTTATCGAAATACCCTTTCTTTGATACTGATTTAACTTTCTTTATCGAAATCCCGTACTGATTTTACTTTTTCTTTATCGAAATCCCTTCTGATTTACTTTCTTTTTCGAAATCCCGTCTGATTTACTTTCTTCATCGAAATCCCATCTGATTTACTTTCTTTATCGAAATCCCGTCTGATTTACTTTCTTTATCGAAATCCTGTCTGATTTACTTTCTTTATCAAATCCTTCTGTCTGATGACTTTCTTTATCGAAAGAAATCCCCGTCTGATTTTACTTTCTTTCGGAGGGTTCGAAATCTTTAACCCATCTGTTTTACTTTCTTTATCGAAATCCCATCTGATTTACTTTCTTTATCGAAATCCCATCTGATTTACTTTCTTTATCGAAATCCCATCTGATTTACTTTCTTTATCGAAATCCCGTCTGATTTACTTTCTTTATCGAAATCCCGTCTGATTTACTTTCTTTATCGAAATCCCGTCTGATTTACTTTCTTTTTCGAAATCCCGTCTGATTTACTTTCTTCATTGAAATCCCATCTGATTTACTTTCTTTATCGAAATCCCGTCTGATTTACTTTCTTTATCGAAATCCCCTTCTGATTTTACTTTTCTTTATCGAAATCCCGTCTTATTTACTTTCTTTATTATCGAAATCCCTCTGGATTTACTTTCTTTATCGAAATCCCCATCTGATTTACTTTCTCTTTATCGAAATCCCTGTCTGATTTACTTTCTTATCGAATTTCCGTTCCGAATTTACTTTCTTTATCGAAATCCCGTCTGATTTACTTTCTTTATCGAAATCCCATCTGATTTACTTTCTTTATCGAAATCCCATCTGATTTTTACTTCTTTATCGAATTCCATTTCTGATATTACTTTCTTTATCGAAATCCCGTCTGATTTATTCTTTATCGAAATTTCCATTCTTGTTGTACTTTCTTTAAATCGAAACCACTGTTTTAATCCCTTCTTATCACAATCCATGCGATTTACTTTCTTTAATGCGAAATCCCATTGATTACTTCTTTACGAAATTTCCCGTCTGATTTACTTTCTTTATTCGAAATCCCATCTGATTTACTTTATCGAAATCAACATGCCCATTTATTTCTTTATCGAAATTTCCTGTTGGATTTACTTTCTTTATCGAAATCCTGTCTGATTTACTTTCTTTATCGAAATCCCGTCTGATTTACTTTCTTTATCGAAATCCCATCTGATTTACTTTCTTTATCGAAATCCCGTCTGATTACTTTCTTTTATTCGAAATCCCCATCTGTTTTACTTTCTTTATTCGAAAATCCCGTCTGATTTACTTCTTATCGAAATTCCATCTTTGATTACTTTCTTTATCGAAATCCCGTCGAAATTTACCCTTTCTTTACGAAATTTACTTTGTATGATTTACTTTTTTAATGAAATCCTGTTGAAATTTACCCTTTCTTTACGAATTTTCCTGTCTGATTTACTTTCTTTATCGAAATCCCGTCTGATTTACTTTCTTTATCGAAATCCCATCTGATTTACTTTCTTTATCGAAATCCCGTCTGATTTACTTTCTTATCGAAAACTCCCGTCTGATTTACTTCTTATCGAAAATTTCACGTATCTGATTTACTTTCTTTATCGAAATCCTGTCTGATTTACTTTCTTTATCGAAATCCTGTCTGATTTACTTTCTTTATCGAAATCCCGTCTGATTTACTTTCTTTATCGAAATCCCGTCTGATTTACTTTCTTTATCGAAATTTCCGTTTATGATTTACTTTCTTTAATCGAAACCTTTTTCCAATCCCGTCTGATTTACTTTCTTTATCGAAATCCGTTTCTGATTTACTTGGCTTCAATGAAGAAAATCCCATACTGATTTACTTTCTTTATCGAACCCATTTGTTTAACTTTCTTTATCGAAATCACACGATTTACTGTATCGAAATCCCAATCTGATTTACTTTTTTCTTTATCGAAATCGAAATACTGATTTCTTTCTTTATCAAATCCCATCTGATTTACTTTCTTTATCGAAATCCCATCTGATTTACTTTCTTTATCGAAATCCCGTCTGATTTACTTTCTTTATCGAAATCCCATCTGATTTATTTTCTTTATCGAAATCCCATCTGTTTTGCTTTCTTTATCGAAATCCCATCTGATTTACTTTCTTTATCGAAATCCCATCTGATTTACTTTCTTTATCGAAATCCCATCTGATTTACTTTCTTTATCGAAATCCCATCTGATTTACTTTCTTTATCGAAATCCCGTCTGATTTACTTTCTTTATCGAAATCCCATCTGATTTACTTTCTTTATCGAAATCCCATCTGATTTACTTTTTTATTTATCGAAATCCCATCTGATTTACTTTCTTTATCTAAATCCCATCTGTTTTACTTGATCGAAATCCCATCTGATTTACTTTCTTTATCGAAATCCCGTCTGATTTACTTTCTTTATCGAAATCCCATCTGAGTACCCTTTCTACTTTCGAAATCCCGTCTGTTTTTACTTTGATCGATCATCGCCCGTTTTAACGTGAAATCGTTTTAAATTCCAAATTCCTGTTTTACTTGATCGAAATTCCATCTGTTTTACTTGATCGAAACTCCATTTGTTTTACTTTCTTCGTCGAAATCCTTCCAGGCACCTTCTCTGTACCTTTAGCTCTCATAGTTGTATCTATCACGTTTACCTTTATACATGGAAACAATCATTTACCTCACTTTTCTTAGCTTTTATTTCCTACCGACATAGATTACTAATCCACAGCACCTAACTTGAAATTCCATCAGGCACCCAATGTCTTTCCTTTCTTCAGCGTCTTATCCGCCCTTCTTACTCCCTAACAGTCAGTTCATTCTAAATCCCACACTGGACCTTCCCACTCTTGTCCCATTCAGCTCTTCTATTATTTACACATCCAGCAATTCTTGCGTATTCATTTCATCGACCCAGAACTGTGTTTTTAACTTTAAACAACATCGCTTTATTGGCATCATTTGTTCATTACTTTTTTAATTTCTGCCTTTACTTCCCTGTAGCACAGCTTTCTATTTTCCTTGAAGTTTTTGTCCCCCTTCCCTGTTCTATCTTCATTACCTGTCTACTTTTTATCACCATTTTCTTCTTATCTTATCCATCTCCCTGTATGCCTACACAAGATCTTTACTTTTTTCATACATTTGCAGGTCAGATATTTTTTTTTTTTCCTACATTAAACTTTATGTTCTCGCCCCACAACTTACTGCTATTATTCACAAAAATCTTAATCTGTTCAGATGAACCTATTCTTGAATTTTACATACTACTTTTTAGCTGATTAAACCACGGTTCACCCAATTTTCCTTATCCGCTCTTACTGCATCTTGCACATTTAACTAACTGCTAATTACATTTACAGGTACATTTTCATCCCTTCCTCCCAAACCCAAATCTATTCTAGCTTCTGTGTCAACAAATGGTAATGAGATATAACTCCAGCCATTTCTCTTCTCATTACTACATCCATAATCTTACTCTTCCATCTAATCCGATCAACTCTACTAGCACACAATCTACCAACTTTTTCCTCGTCATCTCTCTTTCCTTCAATAACCTTCTCTGGAAATTGCATTTCATAATATGTTTCCTTTCTAAACGTAATTCCTTAAGACTTTCTCCATTCTAATTTACTTCAGGGACCCCATACTTATCAACAATGACATCCTTTACTCCGTCACTAATTTTTGCATTCATATCACCTAGCACAACCTTCCTTTCATGTTCTCCAAACCCAGCCAGAAAAATTCTCACTTTTAAAAAGGTATTCTATTTCACTCTTTTTTTTCAGTCCTGGATCGTATGCACTCACCATTACAACTTCAACACCTTTCACATTCGGGCTTACCAGAATAATCTTCAAACTATCACATTCTTATTCTTTCCTTCCTCTGCACCTTTCAACTACACGAGATAATCAATGTTTTCTCTTTCTTTGTCTCTGCACACTGCCATTTCACTTTTGTTGCAGTAAATACTAAGTACAGCTTTCTTTCAACTTGTACATTCAAAACCAAGACTTAAGCAGTTTATTCCTTCTCTGATGTTTTGAAATTCAAACCCATGGTATGAGTATTGAAACCTTTTTGCCTTTGTCATCTGGTGACTTTCACAGAATGCCGAGTAACGGAGATACAGACACTATTTTCCCAGCATCGAAAAGGAATGAATATCTCGATTGTCATTAGCCTAAGGAAAGCTTTCAGACACAAATTATATAAATTTATATATTTATATGTGCATATTTATATAAAACACTCCCTGAAAAATACTACTTGACCACTCCAATGCCTTTCAAAATCTTTTTACCCATCACATTATTGACCTGCCTTGCCTCAACGTGACCAGGACATCTCAAAAACTATACAAACCCTTTGATAGCAAACTCAACATTTTTCTACATATCTCGCCTTTTTCAGCTCTACTTAGTACACGCTCAGTAGGAAAGCAATAATATTAATTTCATTTTTTTTCTCTTTATTCACGTTAAAATTCAAACTTCACCTAACTTGTCTCATCACATATATATTATGTATGTATGTATAATCACTCACATATATACATATATGTATGCATCTGTATTTATATTATAATGCCTACTTTATATACGTATATATAGGTATAGCTGAATCACGAAAATTAGGGACATGATGAATGTATAAATAAAGGCAAAATCCACGAAGGAAAGTGAAACAACGGAGTGCCACTTCAAGGCCTTGTGACTCTCGTCCTTTACTAAGCAGTCAGCTTAGTTAAGGACGAGAGTCGAAAGGCCTTGCAGCAGTACTCCATCGTTTCACTTTCCTTCGTGGATTCTGACGTGTGTGTGTGTGTATTATATATATATATATATATATATATATATATATATATATATATATATTATATATATATGTATATATATATGTGTATATATATATATATATATATATATATATATATATATATATATATACACGTATGTCAATATAGTCCACAGGAGAAGAGAAAGAATAAAAGACTAGTAGCTCGATAATTTCGCCTTCCACCAGGCCTCTTCAAGAGCTTTATTTTAACTAAACAGAATGAGTATATACAAAAACTCATAAACACTTTCCCACTGGAAAAATAAAATTAACATGGCAATTGTCAAAGTAAAAATTAGGTTGTTTAGATCATAAACAAATTGTCAAATCAGCAATTCAAACAAGTTAAAAGAGAGAACTATTCAACGATCTGGTGACTGGTCATTTAAACCTTTCTCTGAATTTGTACTGTTGGGAAACAATATGGAGGAAAAAAGGGTCCAAACTTATATATGCCCTGACTGATCTGAAGTTCTATGTTTGCCAAAACAAAACAGATTGCATATGTTTTAGCAAACAAAAGGCCTGGTGGAAGGCGAAGTTATCGAGCTACTAGAATCTTTTATTTTCTCTTTTCTTCTGTGGACTATATTGACATATCTCATCTTCGTGTTATGAAGATTTTATAGATATTATATATATATATATATATATATATATATATATATATATATATATATATATATATATATATTAATATATATTATATTATATATATTCGTGTTATGAAGATTATATTATATATATATATATATATATATATATCATATATATATATATATATATATATATATATATATATATATATATATTTACCATAGCGGTTAAGAGACTGGATTTAATAGCAAGAGTACAGGAGCATCATCCACTTGGAATATTTACCTACATGTATAAAAATGTATAATGTATGCATAGCGGCTAAATTTCAGGAACACTTTAAGTAAGACCTTGAAACTTCAATTGTCAGTTGCTTGCTGTCTCTTGACGGGAATGAAGAAGATATGGGGTTTGAAAATGAGTTCGTCACTCAAAAGATGTTATTTCTTCATTGTGAGCTGGCGCCAGTATAGGCTACCCGTGATCACAACTGCTCCTCCTTCGTCAAGAGCATGTTTTGGTTTTGTTTAAGTATTCAAAGACGTGGATGTTTATTTATGAGCTTTTTTCGGTCTAATGTAACAAACTCTGTTAAAACTGAAAACACCAATTATGCAATCCACGGAAAGATTGAAGTAGTAACCTACAACATACAGTTCAAAAGATAAGAAACAAAGATAAGTGACAACACAGTTCATAAGATAAGTCACAAAGATAAGTGACAACACAGATCATAAGATAAGTGACAACCTGCAATTCCCAAGATAAGTGACAAATATAAGTGACAACATACAGTTCGTAAGATAAGTGACAAAGATAAGTGACAACACAGATCATAAGATAAAGTGACAAAGATATGTGACAACATACAGTTCATAAAATAAGTGACAACATACAGTTCATAAGATAAGTAACAACGATAAGTGACAAAGGATGATAATCTCGCAAAGTGCTTGAAAGAGAACTAGCATGTGTTCGTGTATGTGTGTCTGTATTCGGGTGTGGGTGGGGGGGGGGGGGGGGGGGGAGAGAGTAGGTGTGCGTGTGGAGAATTAAGAGAAATCGAGATGAAAACATGTCAATGGACATATCTATATTTTGAGTATTTACGTTTACAACTCGTAAAAAAAAATCATGTACATTATGTGTATTACTGCTCCATTCTTACAAAATAATCAGCATATAATATAGATTTATCATTACACCGTCATTTACAATCACTATAATCTACGCAAAATAAAATGTACCTTCAAAGCTAATGTTCACAGTTTCTACTGTTCACACTGAACAAAAATTAAAAACTACAATCCTTGGCACTTATAATAAACACTTCCTGACTTGAAGAAAGACTTTATGACCTCGAATGAAAAATTATTCCCAAGAATATACTCAAAGCTAAAAGTACTGCCATGACGGGTGTCAACACTATCATAATAATCAGCAGCCGTTATTGTTATTATTATTAATTAAATAGATAAAGTAAAGTTTTCCAATAAGAATATAAAACCCATTAAACACCGATTTATATTCCCATTATTCTCAACATGTTATCAAAACTTAAATTACTGTAATAATGGATACCAAAACTGTCATAATCGTCAACAGCAGTTTATCAGTTTACGATTATTATTATTATTATTATTATTATTATTATTATTATTATTATTATTATTATTTTTTTTTTTTTTTTTTTTTTTTTTTTTTTTTTTTTTTTTTTTTTTTTTTTTTTTTGCTCTATCACAGTCCTTCATTTTCGACTGGGTGGTATTTATAGTGTGGGGTTCCGGGTTGCATCTGCCTCCTTAGGAGTCCCATCACTCTTCTTACTATGTGTGCCGTTTCTAGGATCACACTCTTCTGCATGAGGCCCGGAGCTACTTTCAGCCTCTAGTTTTCTAGATTCCTTTTCAGGGATCTTGGGATCGTGCCTAGTGCTCCTATGATTATGGGTACGATTTCCACTGGCATATCCCATATCCTTCTTATTTCTCTTCAACTCTGGTGTCCCATGGTATTGCGACATCAATGAGTGATACTTTCTTCTTGACTTTGTCAATCAACGTCACGTCTGGTCTGTTTGCACGTATCACCCTATCCGTTCTGATACCATAGTCCCCAGAGGATCTTTGCCTGATCGTTTTCTTATCACTCCTTCAGGTTGGTGCTCGTACCACTTATTACTGCAAGGTAGCTGATGTTTCTTGCACAGGCTCCAGTGGAGGGCTTTTTGCCACTGAATCATGCCTCTTTTTGTACTGGTTCTGTGCAAGTGCCGGGCATTCACTTGCTATGTGGTTTATGGTTTCATTTTTCGTATTGCACTTTCTACATATGGGAGAGATGTTATTTCCGTCTATCGTACTTTGAACATATCTGGTTCTTAGGGCCTGATCTTGTGCCGCTGTTATCATTCCTTCAGTTTCCTTCTTTAGCTCTCCCCTCTGTAGCCATTGCCAATTGTCATCGCTGGCTAGTTCTTTAGTCTGTCTCATGTATTGTCCGTGCATTGGTTTGTTGTGCCAGTCCTCTGTTCTTTCTGTCTTTCTCCTGTCTCTGTATATTTCTGGGTCTTCGTCTACTTTTATTAGTCCTTCTTCCCATGCACTCTTTAGCCACTCGTCTTCACTGGTTTTCAGATATTGCCCCAGTGCTCTGTTTTCGATGTTAACGCAGTCCTCTATACTTAGTAGTCCTCTCCCTCCTTCCTTTCGTGTTATGTATAGTCTGTCCGTATTTGCTCTTGGGTGTAGTGCTTTGTGTATTGTCATATGTTTCCTGGTTTTCTGATCTATGCTGCGGAGTTCTGCCTTCGTCCATTCCACTATTCCTGCACTGTATCTGATTACTGGCACTGCCCATGTGTTTATGGCTTTTATCATATTTCCGGCGTTGAGTTTTGACTTGAGTATCGCCTTGAGTCTCTGCATATATTCTTTCCTGATCGTGTCCTTCATCTCTTGGTGTTTTATATCTCCTCCTTCCATTATTCCATTATTATTATTATTATTATTATTATTATTATTATTATTATTATTATTATTATTATTATTATTATTATTATTGATTCGAAAAAAGGGAGTTTTTCCAATAAGAATGACCTAAAACTCATTAAACTCCGACGTACATTCCTACTCTAATTTACTATTCTGTTCTGAGTATATACATTGCGCAACAGTATGAAAAAGAAACAAAAGAAAGTCACCGTGCCCCTAGGGCGTCGTGAGCTCGTTTAAATCACGCATGTAATAACCTTCATTAAAATCTAGACCCATAGGACACCCTTATTACCTTTGGAGGACTTGTTCCCAAGGCCCATAATCCCTTGGTTCAAACCACCATGAGAAAAACATTCAGCATAATTTTAACCCAAAGGTGATTAGGATAATCCCTCTTTGAAGAGAGTTACGTAAGCTTCACGTTGGCAATGATCATCTTCTCCGGGTGAGATAATATTTGTGGAATATTGAGGTTCTACATAAAAGTTGTATCTCCAAATTCATAATAAGTGAGAGAGAGAGAGAGAGAGAGAGAGAGAGAGAGAGAGAGAGAGAGAGAGAGAGAGAGAGAGAGAGAGAGAGTGTCCTTATGCCAGTTCAAAAACTATGATTTTGAAGATTACTGAATACCAAGGATGTCTTAGATTTTTATGTAGCAAAACTGAAAACAGGAAAAAGCTTCTATCTTCAAGTAACAGATATGAAATACTAATATAAATAATAAAAAATGGCCTTTTCAAAATACAGAATAAAAAAAAACCTCGTCAGCAAATGAGGAACACCGAGATTCCCCCGAGTTTATGACCCTGTGGCACATCCGTTGCAGTAGATAGATGCCCAAGGCGGATGGGCATCCACCCGGTGGGAGGGGCCCTTGTGATCTTTGGGAAAGCCGTGGGCGTTTGAAACTCTCCACCTAGCTGATGAAACCAGTTCGCAACTCCCACACCAATGCCTGGGAATCAGATCCCGATGGAAGAAGAAGAAGAAGAAGAAGAAGAAGAAGAATCGGAGGAGGAGGAGGAGGAGGAGGAAGAGAGAGGAAGAGAGCGAGCCGCCTCTCTCCCGAAACCCCCGCAAGCTATTAGTAGTTCGTTAGACGTCTTTGTTTTCGAGAGAAAAAAAGCGTGAGAGAGTTCATCCAGTCTGTTTCAAATGGCGGCTTCATTACACTCTACGACAAGTATATACTGGATCGCGTAACGGCAACGGCGACCGAACTCGGATCGTTCGTTCATTCATCCTTTTCATTTATTCGCCTCCCCGCGAATCCGATCGAGTGCCCAGTGCTTTAAAGCGCTCTTTAACTACTCAGGGGTAAGCGAGACACTCCCACAGTGGATGTGCGTCTCTGGGGAGTATCATCCATGCCAGGATTTAAAAGCGGAAATGGGTATAAGATATAATAAATGGTGAAAAAGACAAAAACTCTTACTGTACCTGGCACTCTATCTATAACAGAAAACGGGACCTTTCAACTCCACTCTGCTCTTTGGGTAGGTGTGCTTGCTGGTAGGTCTAATACTTAAAAACGTAATAACAAATGGTGAAAAAGACAAACCACTCTTACTGTACCTCGCACTATATCTATAACACCGAAAACGAGAGCTTTCAACTCCGCTCTGCTCTTGGGAAAAAGTGTGCTGGTAGGTCTAATACATAAACGAGGAAAATGAAGGAAAGAGAACGTAGTGTGTAACCCGAACAAAATCGGTATCGCAGGAAACAAGAGCTTTTCAACTTCACGCTGCTCTTAGGAAAAAGTGAGTCGACAGGCCTAATACATAATCAGGGGAAACAGAATAAGAAAACATACCAACGGCACCAAAAGAGAGAGAGAGAGATAGATAGAGAGAGAGAGAGAGAGAGAGAGGGCGCAGGGGGTTACAGGTGCCGTGGCCGCCACCGACTGAGGGTTAACGAGGTGTCATTCAAAGGAGGCAACACTACCCAAGGTCAGGCAGGGTCATGACTTTCTTGGGCACCTCTCTCTCATGTGATCACTTAGTAACTTAGGCCTAGAACTTTTTTTTCCCCTGAATACGAATTAGCAGTCTAATCTGGTTTTCTTCGCGTCCTTCTCACCATATTTTGTTTTTCATAATTATTTTTTTTCATAACCTTTCTGTTAATAACTAAAAATAGAAGGTATTAAATCATTGTTTGCTATCCTTATAAAATATTATCTTTGGGGTTCTTAACACTCATAAAATTAACGAGAGATGAACATGTGATAATGGCAAAGGTATATATTAAAAAATTTCTCTCTCTCTCTCTCTCTCTCTCTCTCTCTCTCATCTGCAAATAAACCTAATTCGACCCCAGAAGAACCCACCGCGTTTTTATTTTTTTTTTAATGCAAATGAAAAAATTCAAAAGACGCCAAACTCTAAACTGTTCGTTACATAAAACGCTCAAAAAGGCAAAACTCAAATGTACCAATAACTTTTTTTTTATTTATCCTCTTGTACGAACCACCTATCAGAACCGCCGCATGTTGAATATAATTAGATTATTTAACGTCAACGAGAGAGAGAGAGAGAGAGAGAGAGAGAGAGAGAGAGAGAGAGAGAGAGAGAGAGAGAGAGAGAGGAGTAAACCATTCGATATAATCACTTGGACAATAACTTGTTAGCTCAAATAATAATGTGCCCTTCTCCATTTCCTTTCAGTCAATTTCATCCTCACCTCTCTCTCTCTCTCTCTCTCTCTCTCTCTCTCTCTCTCTCTCTCTCTCTCTCTCTCTCTCATCGTGTTTCGTTTATACTTGATCCAAATCCTTTTTACACCGGTGTCACTTTTATTCAATAGTATTTACTTGTGCGATCTTGAACATTTCATAATGCTAATAAGGAAGTTCCTCCTATTGGGTAGGTTGAAGGGGACATCTGAACTATACTAGATTCACATCAACCGTGCATTTGATGTCTAGGCCAGTCCCTTACGACGCTCCTGATTGGCTGTTGATAAGCCAATCACAGGGCTGGAAGCTCTCAGTCTCTCTCGAGAGTTCACACAGGCAGGGTGTATGTTCCACCTTTCGTGAGGAATACTTTTAAAAAACGCATCACTCGGGATAGGTGGAACATAGATCCTACCCATGTGAATCTCGAGAGAGACTGAGAGTTTCCAGCCCTGTGACTGGCTTATCAACAGCCAATCAGGAGCGTCGTAAGGGACTGGCCTAGACATCAAATGCACGGTTGATGTGAAACTACTACAGTATATAAAGCAACATACGTGATGATAATTAACACAAAGATTCCAAGACTTGAGAGGTATCTTATATCATGTTTCTAAAGGTGGTATATTTTCTGAAAGACCTTTTTGAAGTCTAATATCAGATTCTGCTCATTAAATGAGAACTAACGTGAAGCACAGTGATGGCATAACTAAATTCGGTGGTTCTACAATACATCATCAAACAAGTACAGCCTTGGTGATTGATTTTGATTTTATGGAATATGAGCTGTCAATTTGTTTGTTTGTTTGTATGGTGTTTTAACGTTGCATGGAACCAGTGGTTATTCAGCAACGGGACCAACGGCTTTACGTGACTTCCGAACCACGTCGAGAGTGAACTTTTAAACTTCTATCACCAGAAATACACATCTCTCGCACCTAAATGGAATATCCGAAAATCGAACTCGCGACCACCGAGGTGTGGGCACGCGAACACCATACCGACCACGCCACTGAGGCGTTTTTTTTTTTTTTTTTTTTTTTTTTTTTTTTTTTAAGCCGTCAAGCCAAGCATTAGGGAACTTTCGGCCATTCAGCGCTCGAGACAATGAAAAGTTCGAGAAAACAACAAATTTACACTACGAAATAACAGTCATAAAGGTTGGGAATGAGGACTTGAAGAAAGGAAGTGGATGGAGGCAAAGTAAATGGCTGAAAAGTGGGTACAGCTACTAAAAAAAACGTGGGGGGGGGGGGGGTTGATAGGACAGCGCAAACACCAATTAATTGGTTTTAGTATACAAATATCAAACCATTCTCATCAGTAAGGGTATTCCCATTCACAGACGGATTAAGCAAGACATAAAAACAAATAATATAACTGGATACAGTTTACCGGTTGTTACAGAAAGGATCAGCACACTTCTTCGTAAATTCCTCTCTCTCTCTCTCTCTCTCTGCTGTTGGGCTCCATCCCTTCCACTTTACCCGTTCCGCCCACAGCTGTCAGTCAAAATATTCAGGAGAATCAAATTCAGTGAAATATCCAGATCAGTTTCAATGGACGTCATCCATTACCTCTCCCACTACGATACCCAGCAGGTCCCCTTCCCATCCACCCCCCCACCCCCCCACCCCACACACCCCAACCATAAGCCTTCTTCTCCTCTCTCATCCATCTCTGCCCCGCCCACATCACTCAAAAACCAAGGTTCACTCATGCCTTAACCACAACACAATGGATACAGGTAATCCACTCTCTCTCTCTCTCTCTCTCTCTCTCTCTCTCTCTCTCTCTTCTCTCTCTCTCTCCTGAAGCCTCTTCATCAATCAAGACTTCAGGGTGAAGTGCAATGATCAGATTTCATGGGCGATCGATACATCTATTGTCTTGGGCTTTGTTATTTTTCTCTCATTTCTTATTCTCCTTTTTACGATGTACCCACGCTGAGCTATAAAACTCGCACCGCCTTTGCTGTTTTATTGCCTTTTTCTTCACTTCCCTTTATTTAGTACAAGTTTTTCTTCACTTTTTTTTTCTAAGGTGAACTGGGATAAATACTTTCTGCTAGTCTAGCTGATTTCCCACGTTTCAGCTGTGATAACTTAAGAACAAAAAGAACAAGAAACAATAATAATAATAATAATAATAATAATGGGTATAATAAACAACTTGAGAACAAAAAGAACAAGAAACAACAATAATAATAATAATGGGTATAATAAACAACTTGAGAACAAAAAGAACAAGAAACAACAATAATAATAATAATGGGTATAATAAACTAGGTAATTGTCTCTTAAAAGTTAACTCGAAAGCAAACAGAAGTTTAAAATATAGCACGACACTTGTGCGAGAACTCTGTGTTCTAAATTTGAACTCGGACGGCGAACTGTCAAAAGAGTGACTTTATCACACGTCAAGGACCTGTGTCTCTGTAAATTGCTCAGCATATTCTCTCTCTCTCTCTCTGATAATGTTAAACCAGGCATAAAAATTACCAATGATCCTCTTAGTAGAAAGAGAATGTGCTACTGCTCTTGTTCACAAGGAATAACCTGTCAGATTCCTTTAATTAACAAAGAACTAGTTTGAGAACAAAAATGAACGCAAATGCTTTAATTTCTAAAAAAAAAATAAAAAATAAAAATTAAAAAAGCAAGACATGTGAAGGTTTTCATTTTAGCTGAATGAATAAAAAAATTAGCTTTTTTTCAAAAATCTCATGTTATAGTCTTTGGCTATTGTTTCTTTTTTTTTAATGAATTTTTCCACGTGGGCAGCAAAAAGCGTTTCTGGCAGCAAGACACTTCAACAGTTATTAATCCCACCTTCTCTCTCTCTCTCTCTCTCTCTCTCTCTCTCTCTCTCTCTCTCTCCATGAAAAAGTTGTAGCTACTCGATACACAAATCAGACCAGATGCAAAAAACGCCTAACCGAACTTGTCACTGTGACACTGGAGACCAATTATGCGTTATTTTCCATCGAAATATTTGATAGCATTTTAAACTCAAGACAGACAACTTCAGTCTCAAACTGCCACATTCATTCATTATCCTAACAAAAAGTCATATCCTATAGCCATATAATATAATGCGTCAAAAAGGTATATCTCGATTTTTCATGTTTACCCCCCCCCCCCCCCCCCCCCCCCCCCTCCCCCCCCCCCCCCCCCCCCCCCCCCCATTTTCATCATTTCCCTAAAATTCAGATAGACGATCTAAAGCCGTTATTGCTTGTTAGGGTATAGAAGGCTAGCCCAAAGGTCCTTTTCATTCTTTTACGGCACAATTCACCCCCCACCCCCTTTCCATTATTTCCCTGAAATTCAGATAATCGATCTAAAGCCGTTTTATTGCTTGTTAGCGTATAGAAGACTCACAGGTCCTCCTGGTCTTGCAATTTTCATTGCAATTTTCATTGCAATTTTCATTGCAATTTTCAGTTTTATACTTCAGTATCTCAGCAATACTTGACTAATTTTAGAGAAGGCGATACGTCACAATTTCAAACTAAACAAAAACTGACTTTTTAAAGCTTATCACAAACACCAGCTGTCAATGACTCTGAAATGGATGGCATCAGAGCAGGTGCTTGCATAACAGACGTATTTAGGACACTACTTTTCAAATTTATTTGTGTATTATTTTACCAGATACCATTTTCTTAAAAGGTCAAAATGTAATCACACACCTAATATCATACTTGCCGACTGAAAATTAATAAAGAGCATTCACAAGGGAAGATCTTTACACCACAAGCACAAAAGAACTGTCGCTAAAAAGTACATCATTCCATTTTAGATCAAGTGTTTTGTTAGTAGTTACAAGGGAAGATCCTGTCATCGTATGCACCAAGGAACTTTTTTCTAAAATCTACATAAGGTTTCATAAATCAGGTTTCTGCTACATAATCATGCAGCCAAAACGGGGAGCTAGCTAGCCGCCTTCACTGGCCTCGCAATGAATAAATGACCTGGCAGCCGTTTGTAATATAAGCTCCGTGTACGTCGCCTTGGAAGAAGGACCACGTGGAACCTGTTACTCTACTTGCATAATTGGCTTTCAAGTAAACGGCGCCGAAAAATCTTCACTCGCTTTCAACGAATAACGACTTATCATCTCAAAAAAGAAAAAAAAAAAAATAAAAACTATATAGATTTTCATCTTATGCTATTGCTTCACAATTTAATATGCTACTCGGCAAAATGTTCTTGTTTTATGAGGTTTTTCTCAAATTTCAAAATTATCACCTAGTGCTTATAGTACAACACAGCTAAATATCTGTGTGCGTGTGTGTGTGTGTGTGTATGAGAGAGAGAGAGAGAGAGAGAGAGAGAGAGAGAGAGAGAGAGAATTTTATATCATAACTGATTTCACTCATGTGGAGTGAAGATTCTCTCTCTCTCTCTCTCTCTCACAAACACACACGCACACACAGACATAAAATCACGTAGCTACATTTAACAGAAATGTTCGTTTTATGCTGGATGCAAACCTCTCTCTCTCTCTCTCCTCTCTCTCTCTCTCTCTCTCTCTCTCTCTCTCTCATAAAATCACGTTAACATTTAACTGAAATTTTCGTTCTACGTTGGATGCAAACCTTTTTATTAAAGCTCTCTCTCTCTCTCTCTCTCTTCTCTCTCTCTCTCTCTCTCACACACACACACAGCACAGACACACACACACACACACATATCATTTGAACTGAATACAGATGGAAACTCAAAGACAATTTATTTAAGTGAAACCTGAAATCTACGCGTGCTATTTGCCGCCAGAATACCAATGCCCGAAACCCTCGGTTGTTCATCTCGAGCTTGTCAGTCTCTCTCTCTCTCTCTCTCTCTCTTCTCTCTCTCTCTCTTCTTTAAGAAGTGCAACAATTCCTGCAGGTGGCGAAGAATGGCGCCGTCTTGCAGCTGGATGTGATCCACGCATATCAATTGCTCTCGTCTTGTTTGAGGCAATCAAGATGATTACCTGTC
>NC_061103.1:18512978-18520478 GCF_015104395.2 Macrobrachium nipponense
TTGGTATCCGCCTCTTCAGTCTCTCTCTCTCTCTCTCTCCAAATTATTCTCTTTCTTTCTCCATCTTTTTTCTTTTTTTTGGTATCCTCCTCTTCAGTCTTCCAACTCTCTCTCTTTTTCTTTCCTTATCTTGTTTTCTTTCGTTACTTTTAACCTCTTTCCTCTCTCTCTCTCTCGCGTCTCCCTCTGCTCTCTCTCTCTCCTCCAAATTATCTCTTCTCATCTTTCTTTAGTTTCCTTTTTTATTTTTTTTCCTTTTCTTTGTTTTTCACCTCTTTCCCTTTCCCTTTCTCTCTTTCTCTCTCCTCCCCAAATTATTCTCTTTCTTTCTCCACCTTTTTTTTTCTTTTTTTGTATTCTCCTCTTCAGACCTCCAACAGTCTCTCTCTCTCTCTCTCTCTCTCTCTCTCTCTCTCTCTCTCTCTCTCTCTCTCTTCTCAACAAACTGTCGACGTGGGTTTGAATCCTACCAAGGAATCGAAACCAATACTTCTGGAGGCAAGTGTATTAAAAAATGTTTTTATTTTGAAATTTATATATATATATATATATATATATATATATATATATATATATATCAGCAATAGAAGAGTTCCGTGGAAATCGGAGACGAATAATAAATATTAAAACCAGGGCTTGAATGAAGAGCATCTTTATTTGCGACTAGTTTCGGAGATTTACTTTACTCCGTCATCTCCCCCGGGGCAATCTATAATGGAATATTATTACAATAAAATCAATGACGTAATATAGGTTACATTAAAACAAAGCAAAATATGATAAAATACATATTACTATTTGTTACATTAAAATCAACAAAGCAAAATAAAATAATATAAAATTACACAATTACAAGACATCATAACCTAAACTCGCAGCAAAATCTTAAAATATAGGGAAATACACTGTTTGTTGTCAGAGAGAGCAGAAAAAAATCTAAAAACACAGCAATTCAACAGACCTTTCATTATTACAAAGAGAGGGTTTATCTCTTAGGGTATATAGAGACTCAACCACTCCGAGCTCCATTGCGTTGGTTTTGCAAGTAAGGACATAAAAGGAATCTACATCGATAGGATGGTCATATTCTTCAAAGTGTTGACGAATAGCATTAAATGGTGGTTTGCTTAATGGCCCATTTGTCCTAACAGATCATCAGAGATGTTCGAAGATGAGAACCCTGAACTGCCGTTTAGATCTTCCAATGTACATTGCACTACAGCAATGACACTTATACTTAAACACAATAGCTGACTGCAGTTCAGTTGGTATCATATCCTTGAACCTGAAGAATTTTTGTAATGTAGATTTAGGCTTAAATATCACTCGAATGTTTACTTGTGGGTAGAATTCATGCAAAAGTTTGGTTAATCTTTTTTAACATTAAAGGACCTATTTCCAAGAAACGTGATGGGAAAATACATAACTGCTCTGTTGACAGTGACAGTTGTAGGTTTTGGAAGTAATTTTTGAAGCTTCTTTCCTATATACGTATTGGTAAAACTTTTGCTAAAGCCATTCAAAATTAAACACTGCTTGATGAAATTAAACTTTAGGTTCATATTAACATAATTTGAACATATATTAAAAGCTCTCGATGTTAAGGTCGTAATCAAATTTCTCTTGAACTGAACAGGAATAAATGAGGACATTTTGGTGGTCAAACCCGTGAAAGTCCGTTTCCTATAAACAGATGTGATAAACAAGTTTTCACTGTGACTGATTAGTATATCAAGAAAGGCCAGCTTTCCTTCTGCCTCGGTTTCTGAAGTGAATTCGATATTGCTGTGCTTTGAGTTCAAGTATTCTAAAAACAGTGAAATGTGGTTACTAGATCTAAAGATTAAGAATGTGCCATCGACATATCATCGCCTGTACATCAGAGGTTTGAAATCTTCGGGACATTCATTCAACCATTTCTCCTCATAATGAGCGAGGAAAGCATTGGCTAGTGTTGGTCCTAATGGGTTACCCATTGCTATGCCGTCTACCTGTTTATATACCTCCTTGTTAAACACAAAGAAACAATCACTTACAGCTAGTGACAACAACTGATGAAACTGTTGTTTAGAAAACTTTTCAATTTTATCGACATCTTTTTAGAATACTTGAACTTGGTATGAAGAACGCGGCCGCCACCTTCCAGAGATTAATGAATTTCATAACCTTGATGGGTGCGTTGTGTACAATGACAATTTAATTAGTTATAGTAATGATTGGGAAACATTTACAGAGGATTTGGGCTTTATTCAATATACTGTTGGAAGCAGGCCTGGTCATTAATCTGTCAAAGAATGACTTTGCTCAGGCAAAATTTATTTACCTTGGCCACGAGATTGGCCTGGGCAGAGTGACACCTAAGCAGGCTAATATTCGGCGATATCAGTTTCCATCTCCTACTAACATTGGAGGAGTTAGAAGGCTTTTGGCGATGGTGGGTTACTATCGAAAATTTATAAAGAACTTTGCTGACGCTGATCATCCTTTAACTGATTTTTCGAAGAAGGTTTTTGTGGAATGAGGAATGTCAAGGAGCTTTCGAAAAACTGAAACTCACACCTGTGACCTATCCTTTACTCAGGTCACCTGACTTTTCTCTCCCCTTTTCCTTAGCTACAGACGCCAGCGACATAGGAACCAGTGTCGTGATACTTCAGACAGGAGAGGATGGAACTTCGCACACAGTAGCCTATTTTCTCGTAAGCTGTCGCCAGCTGAGAGGAGGTACTCGACCATCAAAGGAAGCGCTTGCCTTAATAAACTCTATTAAATATTTTGAGATTTGTTTGTCCTCATCCTTTAAACCTTTCACTGTACATACGGACCAAAATCCCTTGGCTGGCGTTTATTAAAAAGTGCAAAAACACATACCAACGTATCCTTCGTTGGAGCCTCGTGCTCCGGGAATATGATCTGGACATTAGGCATATCTCCAATAAAAAAAAAAACAATGTAGTGCCCGACGTACTGTCTAAGGTTTAAGTTTGGATCTATCTTTCCCAGGGAGAATTTTGACTCTGCTTCGACTAATACTTTTACCAATGATGATTTGTACGATCAATAATGGAATTTTTCTTTCCTTTCTTTCAGGCATAGTTGTAGTATTTTTTGTTACATTTGTTTTCCGTCAGTTTTGTAGAATAATGAGTAAAGTAAATTTTAAGTTCTAAGTTGCCTTTAAAAAAATTTGTATCTAATAATTAACTTTCCTTGCGGTGGGGAATTATCATGAAAAGTTAACGCAATACTCTTTAGCCGAGTAAAGTAACTCTTAAACTTAGGTTTTGTTTACTTTTTTTCCACTAAATGAAGGTTTGGGCTGTTGTTTTTCCCCACCACTGGACGTTTTGCTTGTTACGGGTAACACACCCATGTGGGATAATTTTCTCTTTTATTTTCATAAAATTTTCGAGTCTTGGGCGATTCAGCGAAGGTGAATTTTCATCCCCTCAAGGGGAGTTCCACCCCAGTTGTTTGAGCGAGAGGTCTGTCTGCTGCATTTTTGAGCTTTGCCGTTGCATGCCCATTTTGGTCTGTTTTGCGGCAGGTAAATAAAACACCACAGCATGATTCTGCTTTGCTACTGCCTGCTTCCTGTGCGTGTTCTGTGTCAGAGTCTGAGCTTTTGATTGTTTGTTTGTTTGCATGGTGTTTTTAAGTTGCATGGAACCAGTGGTTATTCAGCAACGGGACCAACGGCTTACGTGACTTCCGAACCACGTCGAGAGTGAACTTCTATCACCAGAAATACACATCTCTCACTCCTCAGTGGAATGCTCTGTTGCAGCCTTCTCTGGACCTATTCGCTGTTCTGGAGCCTTACAGCGCCTGTAGGGTGACTTACCTCCGGTAAGCGTAATTACTGATAAGTTATTTTTAGTGGAACTATTGACACTGTCGTGCTACAGACATAGGAATTCTGGGAGGCAGAATCATCTTCAAGTGTAATCTGTGATGGACGTAAGGTGACTTACCTCCGGTAAGCTTATATAATGAACGTTATTTTCATGGACATTAAACGTTCTGGGGTTATAGACGCTTCGAGCTGCTGATGGTAATCGGCAGAATTAACTAAAAGTATATTCTACGGTGTTGGATTTATGCATAAAAGTTTTAGCTAAAGAGGTCTATTATTACTGTAAGTTAGGCAAATTCTAAGCCTATTTTTCTTATCTTTGCCTTCTACTGTGCCATGTTGGTGTTGCTTTTCTTTCTCCTTCTGTGATTTTCCCTTCTTCTGTCGGTATACATTTAGTGTAGGCGAATGGGGAATGCTTGAATTTTGTCTTTGTAGTTGAATGCAATTTCTACCTCCAACCATCACTTACACCTAACTTTAATTTTCTATAAAAAATATATTGTTATTTGTATGAAGTTTAGTCTTTTCTTATTCCACTTTGAGTGTACAGTGTTTTGCTGAGGATCCTGACTCTTTGGGTTTAATAGCCCTTTTAGAATCGTAATTGGTTCTTTTGAAAATCTGCCTATTAAGAGAGTTTAAGGGTAAAAGTCAATCCTTGTATATATATATATATATATATATATATATATATATATATATATATATATATATATATATAATATATAAATTTGGGTATTCATACAACCTGGACCTGGCATAAAGTAAGTGAAAAGGGGCCATGTGGAGTTGCTGAACTTTGCAGATTATACAAAGAGGAGCTTTAGAAGCTCGAAAAGAATAATTCTTGAAGTGACTGGAAGAGAAAAATGTTGATTGTTGGGAAAATCAGGTAATTTATGTCTAACAGAGATCAGGAATGAATGCAAGGATGGATTAGCAAAGTAGACTAAAGTTTCAAAAGTGTCAGTTGGTGTGTGCAAGGTATTCTGAACAAGAAAATTGTGGAACAGAGAAAAGAAATGGCTTGGATGACGCTTTGGAACAAATAGGTCTTTTGTATACAAGGAAAGCGAGTAAGTATACAAAATAATGGTGAGAGGAACACTGCATTAATTAGGGTGTGCTGTTGCCACACGTTTATGAAAGACCCACTGGGTTGGAATATATAGTGGCTGATTTGGACGTGGAAATTTCCAGTATAGAGGTTCATCCAAGATTCAGCACTAGAAGGGATTAGTGTGATAAAAAATAGTGTGATATTTTCCTCTGGAGCTACCTTTGGTACATAAATTCATATATATACACACACACACACATATATATATATACAACTATATATATATAATAATATATATACTGTATATATATATATATATATATACTATTATATATATATATGTATATATGGTATGTATTATATATATATATATAATATATATATATATATATATATATATATATATATATATATATATATATATATATATATATATATATAGTGACCTAAGCAATGAATAAGATGCACGGTAGCTAGCAGATCTCAGTAGTAGGTCTCACCTAAGACACGACAAAGCATGGAACTGCAGCTTCCTCTAACATTAAAACGCTCACTTCACTGAGACTACTTCAAACATAGGAACTCCTTTTGATTCGTAAATATCACAAAGATTTTCGAAAAGCTTCTTCACTTACTATCGGTGCAGTTTCCTCTAACATTAAAACGCTCACTTCACCGAGACTACTTCAAACACAGGTATTCTTTTTGATTCGTGAATATTAGAAACATTTTCAAAAAGCTACTTCACTTACTATCGGGAAGGACTTCTGATTATCCAATGGCTTAGTGGAGGATCCTTGATTCATACGTATATAGGGGGAGAGAGATCAGATTCAAAAGAAGATACCATTATCAAAATTATTTCTAATTTCATATCCTGTCTTCTAAGCCCCACCAGGAAACAGTCCGTGTCGCCTTTTGAAAAATTTGAAGGATCATCTTTTAAAGTTGTACGTTAAAGTCGATTGGGAAATCGAAGCTTTCTTCTGGGGACCCAAAACAAACACACAACAGCAGCATCATTCAAAGCTATCAACAACAACACCCGCCTTTTCGCAGATAGATCAACGGAATCAATTGAAACATTTTAGGCTTAACCAACTCTCCACTCGCCTTTCTATTCCTTCTTTTCTCCCTCTCATTTCTCCTTCCTTACCATAATCTTTTATCCCCCCTTTTTTTTTTTCAAACGTTCCATTCTCTCTTCTCTCTACCTCAACGTCTTGCAATTCCTTCCTTTTTTTTCCACGGCAGCCTCCGCCTTTCACGGAGTCCCTTCTATCTCCCTACACAAGAACCCACACCCCCCTCTCCCCCCCCCAACCTAACTCACCGGTGTCCATTCAGCCTTCCTCCCTCTGTAGGCATCAGTTCCCGCAGGCTTACTCTTCTTAGGCCAACGTCAGTCGAGGCTTTTTACCCGAAACGATTGTTTAAGCCTTTGCCTTTTTTTACGGAGGGTTTCTCTTCTGTTTATTTCATTGCAGAAGCCTTGAAGGAAACATGAAAGAGGTGGTTTGCAAAAAGTTACCTAAGGCCTCAGCCAAGTAAGTAGCCAACAATTACCTTTGCTTCCATGCGACTAGGGTAGGACTAGTGCTAAGGGGGTTATTAAAGAATGCGTTGCCTCCAATCAAGCTTTGTCCAAGCCCAAGCGATAGGAGACTCAAAACGTAGATAAGGAGAGAAAAAAAAGGAAGCTTAAAAAAAAACGGGCCCATTACGAACGCGCTTCCAAAGCGACCAGCGATGCGTGACCAAAGCTTGTGTGTACACACATCTTGGCAATGATGCAGAACGAAGTACTACTGTTCTGAAGTGTCCCTCAGTCCCTTCTTTTCAAAGGCAGTACAATGTACGTACTGTATATATACTGGTACTTGAAGCCGTTTTTTTTATTACTATTTTTTTTTCTCTTTTTATCTCTTCCTAAACCGCAGTACAATTGACAACGTCGCTTCAAACGCCACCAGGAGAATCAACTGAGCCTTTTTGTGTGGTACTTGCGTACTTGTCCTTGCTACACATGGGGTTATTACCAACATATGAAAGTATCCCAAGTGAAACTGACATCTTAAAAGAGAGAGAGAGAGAGAGAGAGAGAGAGAGAGAGAGAGAGAGAGAGAGAGAGAGAGAGAGAGAGAGAGAGAGAGAGACTTTTGACACGGTTTTTGAAGTATTAGCTTAGTAAAATCAGAGTAATATAAATTCACCATCTATACCTTAACCCACTATGTATGGTAGATAGACATATAGAAATGAAATAAGATGAATCTATATAAGAGTTCGAGTCAGAGCAACTTTTAAGAATATAAAAAGTGGATGGAAGAGAGAGAGAGAGAGAGAGAGAGAGAGAGAGAGAGAGAGAGAGAGAGAGAGAGAGACAATTAATTTCTGCACAGGATTTACACAAACTTGGAAAATAAGTCATAATTCTTTTAGATTGAAGCCAGAACAACGAGAACATAAGTAGCAAGACATTGGAATGAAAAATTTACTTCTATTAAGTTCTTGCCCATTCCAAAAACAACAACTTAACTTTAGTAAATTCAATGACAAAAATCATCTAACAGCTTCAGAA
>NC_061103.1:18525478-18530478 GCF_015104395.2 Macrobrachium nipponense
GAACTCGCGGCCACCGAGGTGGCAGGCCAAGACCAACCCGATCACGCCACTGAGGAATACTGCTCCACTGCTAGTTGTTTTATCTCAGGTACGACGAAAATATGGAAGTCTGCTTCGTGGAATCTTCCGATCCCAAAGGTTTATTTAGCGAGAAACAAATTTATTCCTGCTCTCTGCTGACGTCTCCTGACTTCAGGTAAATTGGCTTTTCTCTTCCCTCATATTTATTTATTCGACAATTTTCCCTTTGATTTGTTTTCACTGCAGGCTGATTTCCCTTTGGAAATGATTCGAGAATTTAGGCCAAAGGCCTGGATCTGGGACCTATAAGGTCACTCATCGCCGAAACGGAAATTGACAGAAGGTGGTTTGAGAGGTGTACCAGGAAAACCTGGCAGTTGCATTGTGAAATCATTGTCAACAGGATAAAAGTCAGGTAGAAGGAGAATATGAACGGGTATACAGTAAAAGGAAGGATAAGTTGCGACTAGGGCCAGAAGGGACGCTGCAAAGACCCTTTAGTAGTGCCTACAGTGCACCACATGAGGTTCACTGACGGCAAGACCCTTCCACCCAGAGATATTTTCCTTTGGGTTAATGTTCTGTTGACTCTGTCCAGATGTAAAGAAAGAAAAAATAAAAACTTCAGAAAAGGCATCACAAAAGATCAATCATTTTCCTTGGCGTAAAATGTTCAGGAACACATATCTGTGTGATGTTGGAATACAGCTTAACAATTTGTTATCTCTCTCTCTCTCTCTCTCTCTTTCGTCAGAAATATATATATTTAAATTGTGAATTAGGTTTTGGACCTGCAGTAGATAATTCTCTCTCTCTCTCTTTCTCTCATATAATATATATATATATATAGATATATATATATAATATATATATATATATATATATATATATATATATTTATATATATATTTATATATATATATATATCACACTATATATGAATATATATCTATTATATATATATTATTATTTATATATATATATATATCACCTATATAAGAAATATCTTATAATATTTATAAATATATATATATATATATATATATATATATTATATATATATATATATATTATATATATATATATATCGTTCGTTCTGGGGCATACCACACAGGGCAGGGCCTGTGCTATTTAATTCAAAAATTTCTAAAGCTTCAAACATTAAACAGTCCAGTTGCAACACGTTTAATAGGAATCAGTCTTGAGCTGTCCTTTATATCCAGTCACTTATATGATGAATTAACCGAGAAGTTACGTGCTATATTGTCAAGAAATCCTGTTTGCGTCGATATAGTAACTGTCCACCTTAAGGAAACTCCACAAAGTTGAGCCCAGAGCTTCCAAACTAGGCGAGCTTTTAGAACTTTTCGGCCCACTGGGCAACAATGCATCAATGAGCTAACACATGATATTACTATGAAACTACAATATAATCGAGTGGCTACACGACACTAAGCACTATAACCTCGAAGTTACCTCTTTCTTGGGTATATGACTCATTTACAGAGATCCTGCTCCAACTACTGACTCTCATCTCGTCCTATCATCATCTTGACGATTACCTCTAAATGCAAGTGCGAATTAGCTATTTCATTCCACCATCATCAAAGTAAATGGTTATTGGTTCGCGTTTTATCTGAGTTACTAAGCAACCCTGAGGTTTTATTTTTGCTGTTTTTATATATTTGTATGTTTGTTTGTTTGTATTGTGTTTTTACGTTGCATGGAACCAGTGGTTGTTATTCAGCAACGGGACCAACGGCTTTACGCGACTTCCGAACCACGTCGAGAGTGAACGTCTATCACCAGAAATACACATCTCTCACACCTCAATGGAATGCCCGAGAATCGAACTCGCGGCCAGCGAGGTGACAGGCCAACACCATACCGACCACGCCACTGAGGCGCTTGTTTTTATATATCATCGTTACTTTGGACGAAAGTTTGCTTAAATTATTGTCTTGTTGGCTTGAATGAACGCATGCATGTTAACAATAATGACAACATCTCAAATTCTAATTATTGTCGTTGCAATGGAAATAGTTCCGACCCAATATAGAGTGAACGAACCCTTTTAGCATATATGTACGTATGTGCTTTGCCAGTAATAATGTTAAACAGTCTCGAATTCCTTGCGCTTTGCATTACTTGTTTATTTTTTTATATGCAGCTTTATTTGATCTTAAATCGTATTTCTTATGTAGAGGTAGCTTCTTACCAATGATGACGTTTCATGTCATCTGTAATTTTTCATGCTACCCATCTTCAAGTTTCACTTACACTATTCATCAGAACGTTCGTTTCATTTGAGACTTATTCCTATTCTTATTTCACTAATAATTCTCTTAATTGATCTAGTCTCGTATAGCATTTATAACTTATATTGAGTTGATAATTCCCATTGTCATTTTTTTCACATCTCAATATCGTAAAATTTTCACCATTTTCAGACATTTTCTCTTGCCTTCAACTCTTTACTTCACGTTGAACTCTGTAGCAACCTCTACATAGGATACAGGAAGCTGATCGCAGCTGTAACTTCTTTATCTCGTATGTAAATTCTTTATCTTCAAGTTTATCAACTCCATTTGTATATTTGTGGTTAATCCCCCGATGTGTCTCTCGCCGTCAGCTCTGCAAATTTACTTGGCTCTTCTGCTGCTTACACGAGGAAGCCGTGCTACTAGCCCAGAGTACCCTAACTCGTTAACGTCTCTCTCTCTCTCTCTCTCTCTCTCTCTCTCTCTCTCTCTCTCTCGTGTAACAACAACTCACGACGTGTTGCTTTCTCTTGCAACTTTCTAAATGCAGTCTTCTACACGCTTTCTCTAACTCTTTCTCCACCACGACTTCTATTGCAACTTTCTAGCACATTCTTCTACGTACAAATATCTCTCTCTCTCTCTTTTTCACAGACACACACATTACATACACACACAAACACAAACACACATACATATAAGCATACACACACAAACACAAACACACATACATATAAGCACACACACACACAGATATATAATATATATATATATATATATATATATATATATATATATATATATATATACACAAGTGCATGCACGGATATAAATATACAAACTACATAAATACATATATGCATATATTACCAAAGATGCATAAATATACTGCCAACGTTAATGGCTATAAAGATCCACTGCATTATAACTTTCAGTCAGTCCCTCCTGCTGACTAATCATATTATTATTGTTGTTGGTGTTAACCTTTACAGGAGTTCCACATTTACCATTGTTCAACCTTTAAAACATTTCAATTTACTTTTTTTTGTACACAGACATCTTTTACGAATTATAACCAGAACTATCATAATAAAATAAACTAAATTTATTCACCAAATGATTCTGAACTCAAAAGGTCATTAGGTTCCATACGGCAATGTCTGTGGACTATTGAACACACAAACAGCACACACTGTAACAAGACATACATGAATGTTATGAAATAAAGCACTGAATGAACGATGGGTTAACAAATGGTTCACGTCTTCTGATACCCTTACCCCCAAACCTCTCTCTCTCTCTCTCTCTCTCTCTCTCTCTCTCTCTCTCTTACACACACACACACACACACACACACACACACAGGATACCTAACTTCACAAACTTCCCAATAAAACGAACAAGAATTTCTCTCTCTCTCTCTCTCTCTCTCTCTCTCTCTCTCTCTCTCTCTGCGTATGCGAACACGTACAGCCCAAATCAGAATATCTATGCAAACTTTCACTTTAAACTCGCCAATATGATTTTCAACTGCATAATTTCTCTCCCTCCCTCTCTCTCTCTCTCTCTCTCTCTCTCTCTCTCTCTCTCTCTCAGACACGTATTCCTGATCAATTTCCTGCTATCAAAAGGTGCTATTGGATCTTGAATCCAGACAAGTCGCCAATAATTGAATAAACAAGCAAAGAAAAGACAAATGCAAATAATGGCCCAGCCCTCCATCCCAGCCCCTCCTCGCTACCCGGCCCACAATGCCCCACAGCAATCCCCTTCCCCCCCCCCCCCCCACAAACACTGCGGGGGGAAGAAGAAACATACAACCGCCGGCACAGTACCTCTCGTAGCACATGCAAACAAACGCCACAGCGGAAAACAAACAGACGGGAAGAGGAAACACAATACGCAAAGGGCGGCATAAGAAAATACCCGCTGGAATCCATCAAAGGACGGGGCATTCATCTGAAAGGCTAAAACACACATTATAAATTATGGTGGTGTTTATCCCCGAGTCGTAAATCATGACGCCAGTCTCGGAGATTCCGCGCAAGATTAAAAAAAAAGTCTTCGGCCGATTGTGGGAACGGGAACGTCCCATCCACGGGATGATCCTGGCTGGCTGCCTTATTCACACGCCAATCAAATGCCAATATCAACAAAGAAAAGTGAATCGGAAATAAGTCACATCTCGAGAAAATCGTCAGCGCTCAACATGTAAAAAAAAAAAAAATGCGCAGGAATCGAGTTTTCTGTATAGCGTAGCTATCTATAATGCTGTATGAAACTCCCAGTCACGGCCCACGAAACTCCCAGTCACGGCCCACGAAACTCCCAGTCACGGCCCACGAAACTCCCAGCCGCGGCCCATGATACTTTCAGATGCGGCCCATGAAACTTCCAGCCGCAGCCCCCCAAACCTCCCAGCCGCGGCCCGGTGGTGGCCTGTGTTGTTGGCACCTACGGCAGTGCCAGATGCACGGTCATGGTTATCTTTAACCTTAAATAAAATAAAAACTACTTGGGTTAGAGAGCTGCAATTTGGAATGGTCGATGATTGGAGGGTGGATGATCAACATTCCAATTTGAAGCCTTCTCGTCTTTTAAGCTGTGAGGGCGGACAGACAAATAGCCATCGCGATAGCTTTCTTTTATAGAAAACTAAAAATACAATGAAATAATAAATTAGTCTCATATCATTTATTTATTCCATGAACACTGTCT
>NC_061103.1:18535478-18540478 GCF_015104395.2 Macrobrachium nipponense
TAGGTTATCGGTGGTCGCTCCGAATCCTCTGAAAATATGGGATGCGCTGGGAGGTATAGGGTTAGATTACGCAAATTAATTCAAAAGGTTCCTTCAAGTTACGTCTTTGGGCTTATTTGAATGCACCCAGTTGTCAATGGTATCCTTTAGAAATATAATTAGAATAGTTAGGAAACAAATATGAAAAGTTACCCGGTCTATGTCACAGAACTTAACTTATTTCTGGGCCAATAATGTATATAAGAATGAACTATTTAGGAGGGAGAGAGTGAGGTAGAGAATCCTAGATCTGCACCTCCAAGATTACGACTTAAAGGATAATGAAATATATTTCAGAATGAATAGTCGAAACCTAAGGAATAAGGAACAAAAATATATAAATATATATAAGATAAATGAATAAGAAAAGAATATGAAACATAGCAATGGAGAAAAAAAAATTAAAATATCCTGGGTGAAGAAATATATTTAGAATGGAAGGAAAAATTACGATAAAATATTAAGAAAACTAAATCATGACACAAAATCTTCTGATATAAATATAAAAAAACAATAACGTGAACGATAAACACGAGATAGGTAAAAAATGCTTCTGCGCAAGCGAGTTTGCTATACAACGTATAATGTTGTATGAAACTCAGCCACGGTCCGGTTGTGGCGTCAGCCACAGCCCACAACTCTAAGCCCATGAAACTCATCCACGATCCGGTGATGGTCTGTGTTGTTAGTACCGATAGTGGTGCCAGATGTACGATTAAGGCTAACTTTAACCTTAGAGGGTTGCAATCTATGTTTGATGACTGGAGGTGGATTACTAAAATACAAATTTGCAGCTCTCTAGCCTCAGGAGTTTTTAAGATCTAAGGGCGGACGGACAGACAAAGCCCGCACAATTAGTTTTCTTTTACAGAACACTAAAAATAATCTAAGAACAGAAGGAAAATAAAAAATTAAGTTATGAATATTACGAAAATTAAATCATGAAACAAACTTTCGATATATACAGGGTCAAACACCAACCAGCTAATAAAAACAAAACTACAAAATGTATGAAGAAAACAGGAAGGATTAAATACAGAGGGAAAGTTATGAATCGCCAAATAAAGACTAGCTGAGGAAGGCAGGACATCAAACCAACCCGACGAAGAGTCTGTTCAAAGCAAAGGCTCACCACCACCACCACCACCGCCGCCGCCGCCGCCGCCTCTCATCCCAGACGCAGCAACTCGGCCAATCAGTCAATGTCGGCCAGACGCCTATGCTGATGATGATGAAGTCGGCCCACCTAACAATAGGCTTCTCATTATCATCTTCACGAAAGATGGGCAGGAGAAAAAAAAAAAAAAAAAAAGTCTACGGAAAATAAAATAAAAAATAAAACTGAAAAAAAAAGAGCCCCATATAGGCTCCATGCTGAGACTTTTATGAAAAGGCTCCGTTGGGTGGTATAGGCCTATACGGTGGATCACGATAGGCACATGATTGCTAGCCGGCCTCGAGCTAATATCATTATTACGGCAGAGGGGGAGAGGGGGAGAGGGAGGGAGAGGGAGTGGGAGGGGAGGGTATGGGAGGGGGAAGGAGGGGAGGGGAGGAGGGGGGGAAGGGAGGAGACTCACGGATTATCGCCATTGCCGCGTTAATATTCGGGGGCTAAAAGTAAAACACAAGGCCAATGAAAATTGGTGGAAAATTCAACAAAAAACATTTTAAAAACCGGTTTCTTCGGAAGGATCTGAGCTGATCGGGGTACGATTCTTCGACTCTTTTTCTAAATATTAGATGGGAAATATTTTTCAGAAACAGATAAATTTAAAGAAAAATATGAGCAATTAAATAATTACTGAATACGTTAGTGAATATAATTAAAAATTAAACACGTGTACGGACAAGATCATATACATACACACACATAAATAAACATACAAATACAAACTCATATACATATATAGATATATAAATATGTATGTATAAGATGTATATAAAAACATAATATTAATTTATAATTATATATTGCAATCAAATAAATTAATAATAATGTAAATTAATTATTGCATTAAAAGAGATTTCGGCATACTGGCATGACCTATTGATCTATTTACACCAAAGCAATAAATAAAAACTTGGTTTAACTCAATAAACTCAATATCGGTAGAAAGAAACAAGCACAGCAAATCAGATATCCACCAAACAGTAAAAATTACCAGAAGAAGAAGAAGAAGAAGAAGAAGAAGAATGGATAGTATCCAATCTTATTAACTTGGGTATCACATGATCAGTCTTCAATCACCGAAGGGCGTGCGATATGCCCTCGGGTCATACACGCTGCCAAGGTCACTATAACTCTTGTAGATCATCAATCACACTTTTCTGTGCTCTCTCTCTCTCTCTCTCTCTCTCTCTCCATTTATTCCTCGGAGCAATCGAGTTTTCTGTACAATGTATAATGCTGTGAGAAACTCTCAGCCGAAGCCCACGAAACTTTTAGCCACGGCCCGGTAGCGGCCTGTGTTGTCGGCACCTATAGCGGTGCCACGCGCACGACCATGGCTCACTCTATCCTTAAATAAAATAAACTACTGAGGCTAGAAGGCTGCAATATGGTAGGTACGTTTGATGATTGGAGGGTGGATGATCAACAAAACCATTTGCAGCCCTCTAGCCTCATTCGTTTTTAGGATCTGAGAAAAGCCATATGTTGCAAAGTAAAAAACGCATGTACTGTAATGAGAGAGAGAGAGAGAGAGAGAGAGAGAGAGAGAGAGAGAGAGAGAGAGAGGGTGCTTGCTGTGAGCTGACGTAATTCAAAGTTGCTTCATATTAAAAATTGTGTAATTTCTATGTTTAAACAATTAAAATGTCACCATCAATCATTTGGTCAGTAGTTAGTGTTGCTTCAAGGGAACAATAAATCTCCCACTCTGTTTGATGTTACACATCGGAGATGATCTGGTGAAAGTTCTCAAAATATGAACTAACACCACAAAAGACAGCAATAATAACTAATACACATCCCAAAGGGTAACTACTAGTCTACTGTACTGTGTAAATCCACAAGATAGTTTAAGCGAGTTTGTGCTTGTATATATATTTATGTATGTAAAGAAGTATGAAGTATAAACAATATTTATGTATGTATAGAAGTATGAAGTATAAACAATATTTATGTATGTATAGAAGTATGAAGTATAAACAAACAAACCCTGTAATTATGGAATAAAGTTGCTAGCCCGACGCTCTGCCACATGAATGCTCAGTGGACTTATATGGTGCCAGCCAGCGTTTGATGATAGACGAAGCCATGGAAAGGTCACTGTCAGTGTATGTGAATGACTGCAGCTCGAGAAAGAAATTGAAAATGAAGTGTGGAACTGTTGATAACAGTGTCACATTAACTGACTATACTCGGTTTTTTTCCATCTGTCCACCCGCCTGTGGTGCTCGCGCTTGGTAACACTGCGTCCCGGGCTTTAGATAGTTCGGCTATGTGTAAGTTTTAGGTATATAAAAGGATATCTGGCGTACATTTGCAACTGAAAAGTGTTTTAATAGAATGTTAACGGTGTAATTCGCATACAGTCAATTATTAAAATACTTTTCAGTTGCAAATGTGCACCCAGATATCCTTTTATTTACTTAAAACTTACACATAACGTAACTATTTAAAGCCCGGGACGCAGTGTTACCATGCGCGAGTACCAGAGGTGGGTGGACAGATGGAAAAAAAACGAGTATAGATAGAGTGACGAGAGGCTGGCAGACTGACGAAAGAAATTTAAAAGTCTGTAAAAGGAAAAAGTTGGAAGGAAATGTCAGCTAGAGAGAGTTTAAGAAGGTCAACAGAAGCCAGGGAGATGGAACACACAATGACAGTAAGGGAACGTAGCTGGTGCTATGCAAAAGGTTTGAAAAGAAGAGAATTGCCAATTTAAGCAAATGTGACACTGTATGAAAGGTCTGACCTAACTTGCATTTGTAGACGGGTAGCGTGGATGTTGAATGCAAAAGAAATAGGAAAGAAGCTGTTGACAACAATGCTTTGCCTGCTAAATGTGAACTAATGGCCGAAAGGTTAAATAAAAAAAAAAAAAAATAAAAATAAAAAAAAAAACAGAAGAGAAATGTGGTAAAAAGGTTAGCTTGGGTCAGCAAACTTATCGTTGTTGATTCACCTTAAAATTTTAAACTAACTACCTGTTGGCATCTCAAGAGTTGTAATAATCAAGTCTTCTGTAAAGTCTATTCCCACCAAACACCCAACCTTATCGAAGTTCAAGTTTAAAAATTAAATAACGTACCGTCATGATTCAAAATAAGAGAATAAGGCCCCATGAACCGTCACACACGAAAGAGATTATTTTAATAATAGGTTAAAGCAATCATTTCAGGTTGCCTCTTCCAGAAACTTCCTTTAGAGGGTTTCACCCAGCAAAGATAAAACTGTAGTACTTTAATCTATTACTTACTTTACTAAAATTCGTAACAACCACACATTCATCTGAAACAGAGACAATGGCCCTCGGCTTCCCTCCCAGACTCCTACGAAGGAGACTGCATAATTGTAAAAAGATTTAAAATAGAACACAAATATTCAAGAACACTGTAATTAGCTGCTAATGCAAACTAAAATAATTACTAGATAAATAAATGAATAATGAATGAAAAGTAAATACAACAGAATATACATATATTCAAGAACATTGGCATTAGTTACTTAATTAAACTAAAATAATTATTAGATAAATATATTAATAATGGTTAGAAGTAAATATACCAGAGAAGAAAATTATGGATAAAACCAATATCAAATTTATTATTCACATTACCATTATTCATAATAACCATACATTTATATGAAAAAGACAAAATGGCCTTCAACTTGCCTGACTTCCTAAGGATGAGAATGTATAATTGTGAAAAGATTTAAATCTGAATACATTCTTCAAGAACACATAACATAAAACAATGTAATCGGCTACTAACTCATAATAAAATAATCA
>NC_061103.1:18542978-18547978 GCF_015104395.2 Macrobrachium nipponense
CGCCTCACGGATCGGAGGCGCTACGCCTAGACCTAGTAGACCTTGCCACAGTCGGCGCATCTAATGTCGGCCGTAGGTTTAAGCCTCGCTGTTGAACTTAGCATGTGATATCTCTGGCTTTCTCGTTATTTTCAGAAGATAATGCCGCGGATTGTACAGGTTTATAGTCTACGCTAAAGTCCAGGGGGTGCGTCTGTGTATGGTGAAAAATACATCATGCATGATTTTTATTTCACATGTGGAGAATATATTACGCATACAAGCTTCTCTGACTAAGTTGGTAATACACAATATACAGGGAATAGGGAAAGTATCCTTACATAGGCTATAACACCTTTAGATATGTGATATATATATATATATATATATATATATATATCTATATATATATATATAGATATATATCATATACATATACATATGTATACATATATGTGTATATATATATATATATATATATATATATATATATATATATATATATATATATTGCAGTCTCTAGCCGAGCATAAATATTTTTTATGCAAAAATACAACAATAGGCTTGCGACATTCTGAATGTGCTATCATTATATATCATTTATCTAATTAACTTAGTGACTTAATTTACAAGACCGTCCTCAAACTTCCTAAATATGGATATCGGACTTAAAAATTTAGAAAAAATGAACCATGTTACATAAAGTCCAGCTTAACAGCCACAGTTGATATATGAAACCGCTTAGTAACCGGTAGCCAAACGATGATTACTTTAAAATTCTTGAGAGTATATTGTAAAATTGAGTAAGGACGAATGAATATTGCTGGCAGAACGAAAAAAAGTGACAAAATTATTTACTCTACAAATCGTGTGGTTTGAAGTTTCGGGATGCCCATAATTTTTTAATGACATTAACAAATTTTCAATGTGAATTAGTAACCTTAAAGCCTATGTCCGTAACATGCGGAGGACATTATAGCATCATTACCTATATATGACTGAACCAAATCTATGATACAGCCATGCTTAGGAATTAACCTGTGGGGGAGAAAAACTAGACTTCATTAAAAAAGAAAAAAAAACCGACTTTGATTAAGAACATGATAATTTTGTTAAAGTGAGAAAGCCATGCTTAAAAATTTAGTGAGAGTAATGACAGAATACTGTCACTCTTGGAAATTAATAGTGATTAATGATAGTCACTGGGGAAAAATTTGTCGAAAAGTCTAGGTAATGATTTTGAAATTTTAGTAAAAGAGTAACTTTTTCTTACATGCTATGCCCATTCTTCCTAAGCGAGAATTAAAAATGCCCCAGCACGTGAAAAGAAAATATACCAATCAGAATCTTAAGAAAATGTACCAATCAGAGTCTTAAAAAAAAAAAAAAAAAAAAAGTCAAGACATCAAGTCTACAATCTATTACACGTAAAGTATTCCAAGATGAACTGTATTCACTCTGTAACCATTTGTTTTTGAGGGAAAAATAGATTTATATTGCAACAGCCATGCAGAGTGGAAAATGTACACAGGTGTGCAAGATTCACCACAAACTTGAACAAAATAAGACCCGAAGGTTCTTCAGTGGACTACAGCTAGGAAGGAGGTAATAAGGCTTTCCAAACCGAAGCAAGTCTCAAGAAGTAATGACAAATTAGCAAATATTCGCTATCATTACTTTCAGAAACATGGAAAGGGTCACGGTTTCATACGGAAGTAAGGAAAGACCAGAATACATCACATAGGGCAACAGTCTGAGTTAGACAGCTTCAACATATTGAATATACCCGACATTGAAACATCTACAATATATATGTATAAATAAATACATACAAATACATATATATATGTATATATTTGTATGTATTTATTTATATTTATATTTTAGGTTTTTCAATGTCGGGTATATTCAATATGTTGCAGATGTCTAACTCAGAATGTTGTGATGCGAATTAAATTCATTTCGTTTGCCATTTGTGGCACAGCTTTGAATAGTTATATAGAACCTGTATTCTGGTCTTTCCTTACTTCCGTATGAATCCCTGATCCTTTCCATATATATATATATATATATATATATATATATATATATATATATATATATATATATATAATATATATATATGGACACTGGTAGTTACTAACCAGAGTACACTACAATTCAACTTCAGTACTTCAAGGCCCTCGCTGTCTAGCCCGGATGCCGTTTGAAGACCAGTGAAAGAGACGCAGTCACAGAATAAGCTTTAATCACTTCGATGGCGCTGCTAAAGCTCTTGCCTTGGTCGGAAAGGGGGCCCTTCTTAACACCTTTCTTTGTATTGTATAGTAAGCAATTACGTCCTCAAGAATCCTACGTTATCCTATATAGTTATCTACACTTCCCAGCTACTTTTTTTTTTTTTTTTTTGTGGACGCGGGGCGGGGGCTGGGGGCAATCTGATCTGCATCGTACCTTACAAACTTGAGACAACCATTATTAAAAAATACAGCTATGTAACAGCAACTCTCTCGTAATCCCACCTTCACCAACAGTCTTCTCATTAGAATCACCGTAGTTATGTTGTCAACAGTCACTTCTACAACTTCAACAGTCACTTCTACAACTTCAACAGTCACTTCTACAACTTCAACAGTCACTTCTACAACTTCTCTCAGAATACTAAGTCGTTCAGATGTCACCTCGCTCTCAAAATTTCCAAGTACTTACTCCATCGACCCATGACTGCACTCTCTTAAGACAGATTCACTTCAGTCATCTCTGTTCAAAATCAAAACTTTAGCTTACCATAGTCTTCCCATACATGTAACTGACCATAACCTTTGCCATACTTTTATTTTCAACTTACATTTCTTCCGCTATGTGAAATACTTTGTGTGTCCTGCAGTTGTTCTTCAAACAATAAATCATCACCCTTAACCTATAGCTCACAGTAACAAGGATAGCTGCATAGGAAGAAATACAATAGCCACTATCATATTCATACTTTGCCTAAATGTGGATGAGCACCATGTGCAGCAGACTTCCGTTAACACTAACTGCTTTATATTCCATCAGCAATTTTCTGAACCCTTTACAAACACTGCCATCAACAAATATCTTGCCAGGACTCTCGCGTTTCCTAGGTAAGAACGGCTTTCCTTTCTTTCCTATGCCAATTGCGTTCATCTATCCAACAATTTCTAAGTCTTTCTCGTTTCATTAACACTTAGGAATTATTTTCTCAAGTTCTATAGCTGCTCGTTGGACGAGTGGGTTCGCGCTCGCCCACCGATTCGGTAGTCCTATGTTCGATTCCCCGCTCTGCGAACGTGGAATCAGAGGAATTTATTTCTGGTGATTAGAAATTAATTTCTCGATTAATGTGGTTCGGAACCCACAATAAGCTGTAGGTCCCGTTGCTAGGTATCTAACTGATTCCTAGCCACGTAAAAAATTTAATCCTTGGGCCAGCCCTAGGAGAGTTGTTAATCAGCTATGTGGTCTGGTTAAAATAAGATATACATAACACTATTCTTCTCGCTGGAAAGAACCATCTCAAATCATTCCGATACATTCTTTCACCTACGCTACTATTTCTTTATCACTTCTCACTGTTTTAATTCTGCTTACACTAATCTACGCCACACGCGAACGGCTGCATCCTTTTCAAATCACAGCCTCATTGAGATACCCAGAGCCTATAAGGACGGCAGGCAGAAATATCTATGAAATTGGTTTTTATCAACAGAGCAACCGTTTGTTTGTATGGTGTTTCTACGTTGCACGGAACCAGTAGTTATTCAGCAACGGGACCAACGGGTTTATGTGACTTCCGAACCACGTCGAGAGTGAACTTCTATCACCAGAAATATACATCTCTAACCCCCTCAGTGGAATGGCCGAGAATCGAACTCGCGGCCACCGAGGTGGCAGGCCAAGACCATACCGATCACGCCACTGAGGCGCTTCGGAGCAACTGTATTCATTGAACTTTATGTAATTAGATCAGATACTCAAATCATCATTCAAGCAGGAGGCATTAAAAAGGTAACAACTTTAGAGAAATTAAAAGAACTCACGAAAACCTATAAAATCTTGAGACTTCTCGATTACCTCAGCAGTTGTGGGACGAGTTCATTCTATCGAATCTCTTTTTCCTGACCAGCTTTTTTTGAAGGGTGATTATTTGCTTCGAAGATTACTCACGTTCAGGAAAAAATGAACACAAACATAAATCAAATTATTTCGTTGTTTGACCTACAGGCTTTTTGCTTTTTTACCTGATGCTTTTCTGCTATGTTTCATTATACTGTTCTGTATACTGTATACAATATAGGTTATTAATGTTGACTTTTCCCTTGTTTTTATGATAGAACGCTCAAGTACATGGGCTGTTTCAGGCTTTTTTTTTTCGTTAAATCTCAGCACTGCTTGTAAATAGTGACGAAGTTCACACATTGCTAATAATGTGAATGCACCATCAAAGCTAAGTCCAGAAAACAAGACTACAAACAATGCAGCTTTATGATTTTTATCTTCAAGTATATATGCATAAAAATGAGATGGTGAACGAAAAGATGGTGATTTTTTCTCTTTCCTATAGATTAGTCCCAGAATAAGAGAGAGAGAGAGAGAGAGAGAGAGAGAGAGAGAGAAGAGAGAGAGAGAGAGAGGTAGTGTAGTAGCAGCATGATATTAAAAAATATAAGATGAACATCCAAACATGAAAAAAATGGTAATGTTTCCTATCTGTTCCTAAAGATTAGTCCAGGAATACAAGATAGAGAGAGAGAGAGAGAGAGAGAGAGAGAGAGAGGAGAGAGAGAGAGAGAGTCGGGGGTGGAGGTAGTGGCAGCATGACATGAAAAAATATGAGAAGGTGAACATCCAAACATAAGAAAAAAATGGTGTTGTTTCCTCTCTCTTCCTAAAGATTAGCCCTGGAATACAAGATAGATAGATAGAGAGAGAGAGAGAGAGAGAGAGAGAGAGAGAGAGAGAGAGAGATAATACTCACTGAAGATGAGGATCCCTGGATT
>NC_061103.1:18552978-18572978 GCF_015104395.2 Macrobrachium nipponense
ATTATTTTCTATCATGCGTAAAACAGTAAAAGCGCAAAAAATACAAGAAAAATATTAGAGTGTTGAGAGAGATCATGTGAGTAAATGTATAGTCCATTCACATAAGGTAGATTCTTGTGCCTACGAGACGTTTGTTTGGCGGCCTCTGATTGGCTGGTACCGGGAGGCAGACTGCTCGCTCAGTGGGTCATATTTTCGTTTGTAGCTTAGAAAACTGGCATTATGTTTACATTTCTTCACTTATCTCACGTTTTACAAAAGATAGGAAAGTTTTGGTCATACCAAAGGATTCGGTATTAAATGTACAATTAATTAATCTTTTCCTGAAATCAATAAGTTGAAATATAAAGGAATTACAACGAGTAGAAGTGAAAAGAGAAACATTTCATTCTTTATACCTGTTTTTATTTATCATCGGATTTTGCATAATTCATGAGATCAAGATAAAATAAAACCTTGTGTTTTTAAATAACAAAATCATGTGTGTAAATTAGTTTTGACAAAAAATTCTGGCAAGGATGTTTAACTTTGTCTTGTTAACTACAACTTATCGGTCATCACTGCATAATCACCACTTTCAAAAATGCACTTCCTCATTTGCATATCCTGCATCACAATGCAGCTTAAAATCTCAATTTCATATTTTTGCCTGAGGTAATGCATAGACCCAAAAAAAGCAAATGGACTGAAACCCCGAAATAAGAGCATCCACGAAATGAACAGAGGTCGCTTAAATAAAACTATATGCGATTAAAAGCCAAACGACGACCTAAAATCCAGACTTTTTTTATCACTACTGCTGCTGCTGCTCTGCTGCTAATAAAAAATATTTGAAAAAAAAAATCTAAGGAAAAATGTACGTACACACTATCATTTAGGGCTACATAACATGAAGTACGGATAAGAATAAACGCTGAGGAGATAGACTGCCAATATTTAAGCCGAGCTACTAAAGTGTTTTTATTCTGATTTAAATAATGAGCAGCTAATACCAAACTCGGATCTAAATGAAAAAAAATGAGAGGAAAAGAGGTAATTATCGATCCGAGCAATACCAGGGTTCCTGGCCTCCACAGCTGCCGTCTGAGAAGGGTGAAGAAGACTCACTTTTTCAGATGAAATTAAATACTGACTGAAATAATATCTATAAAAAACAAGGAGCACAGGGATACCAGTTAGCGATGAGAAAGACTATAGCTGGTTAGACACTATATTGGAGGACATTCCTTAGGAAGACGAACTGCCGTCATTCAATACCGTCCAGTCTGCAACACAAGAGGGAAAATACTCACAGGAATCGAAATAGCAGCCCTATATTTCCTTGATAAGTCAAGTTAAAATGAATGTGTAATTGCAATGCAGGTGACAGTCATGAATACTGGAACAACCGCTTAAAAAAACTACTTTCCTTATACCTATGAAATTCGGATCTAGAATTCCTGTAACAGCAGTGCAGTGATAAACTTAGTATTTCACGACAGTGCTCCAGCCATATACTTTTATCCAACTAAGTTTTTCTGACAATACAAAGTAATCCTAAAATAGAATTATTCAAACCCTGACCACACACACAAACTTATCAATCATAAGTTTCAATTTATTCTTTGATGTTAAGACAGAGTTAATGAGAGCCTTCAAATACTGCCGAAATGAATGGACCCCAGGTCTGTTTTATGTATGTTACTTTGGTCATTGCTCTCAAACAGTTTCCCCCTGGAGCACTTATGGCCAATCAACGCCAAAGGAAATATAAAGGAGTTGGTATGGATGGAAAGCAAGTTAGTGTTTCAGAAAATAAAGGAGATTAAGTACTGGGACTTAAAGGTGGAACTGGAAGAAACGCCACATTTGCTCCTGGAATAAATGGTCGAGAGGTTGGACAAAAACACTGCAGTCAAGTAGCTGGAATGGAGGTTAAGTCTTTAGGCTAAAACGGTGGGCGCAGCCAGGGGCGGCAGGGACAATGCAAACACCTTTCAGTAATGCCTACAGTGCACCACGTGAGGCACACTGACGGTACTACCTCCTACGGGGGATAAACAAGAGGGGTTACAGTCAAGAATGACATCTGTTCAGAGAACATCTGTCTAAAACAATATATTGTGTGAATATTCAGATTAAGTAAAATAAAGAAAGACTAACAAAGGAGTGAGGAATAGTATACGAGAGAGAGAGAGAGAGAGAGAGAGAGAGAGAGAGGAGGTGAGAGGGGGGGGGGGGGGGGGGGGGAGCTAGGGTCGAGTCTCAAGAAGGAACAAAAGGCATGGTGTAACCTTACACCCTCCATGTAATACTGAACATCTTATTTTTCGCCTAGTGTTCTTGTAAACCAAAACATGGAAGACTTCATAAACATGAATCCTGCCAACCAGCAAACGAATGAAAGAGGTCGGTAATAAATCTTTAATGATGTACAGCAGGAAATACTAAATGGGGCACCTGCGAACAAGCCCGGAATAATAATGTACTTACGCAAAACAACAAGAAAAGGTAGTGAGTGATGTTGGGACGGTAGTCAACAAGCTGCTTCATGTTTGCTCATTTTGGAGAACGGAAACTTTAACTTAAAAAGCAAGGCACGTATCAATAGTCTCATTTCTTTGCATCGTGAAATCCTTAACTGGTCAATCTACAATTAAAAACAAGAACAGCAGCAATAAAATGTAATGATGTACTGGATGTGTGCTTGTATGATGTTGGTAGTACTGGATGTGTGTGCGTATGCTGGCACTCAATACGCTGCTTAATTAGCAATTGTTTTTCTTTACATCGTGAAGTCCTTACCTAGTCTACAATGAAAAACAGCAGCAATAAAACGTTATGTTGTAGTGACACGGTAGTGCGAGGTGTGCGAGTGTATGCTGGTAGTATGTAGGCTGCTGAATGTTTGCCAGCTTTCAAGAATGAAAACTGTAACCTAAAAGAACTATAGACTGATAAAAGTAAGGTCCGCATCAGATGTCTCAATCCCCCATCGCCAAAGAGAGATATAACCTGATCAATCTATAGTAAAAACCAACAGCAATAATATTATTAATAATAAAATCACTTCCTCTTAAGTCTGAACGAGTTTCCTCTCCCTATCAGAACACAGCCTACATGCAACGTCAGCCAGCAGATCACGTAAGCAAAAAAAAAAAAAAAAAAAAAGGCGAGGAGGACATCTATATCACAAGGCTCCCCGAAGCCCCCCTCCCCCCCTCCCTGACATCCTCAGGACCATATCCCTCATCTGGGAGTGTATCTCTGCTCCGCGGTGCATTAAGTACGGCCGGCCGTGCTTGTATAATTAAGTGGTTGTTCGTTAGCAAGCTATTCATTAGTAATTATTTGTTGGCCAGTCCTTATAGGTTATCAATTATTGAATCCATTTAGCCGTTTGGCTATTAGGGATGATTTAATGGTTGCGAGGCGAATAGGCAATCGACTCTGTATCGCTTGGGATAATTGAATTTTAATTAACGAGGATAAGAGTGATTCTATATAAATATATATATACATATATATATATATATATATATGTATATAATTATACATTGTATTAGATTATTAATAATATATATTATTATATATATATATATAGAGAGGACGAGAGAGAGATGACGAGAGAGAGGAAGAGGAGGAGAGAGAGATAATGTATATGTGAATATATAGTATATGCTTGTATGTATATAATGTTTACATATGTAAATAAATTTATATAATATATATATATCATATCTATTATATATATATCATATAATATATATATATATATATATATATATATATATATATATATATATATATATATATATTGCGAGCATATTTGGCAATTGAACAACTTGACACGAAAAATATATTGACAAATTTAAAAAAATGCACACTAACAAGTTTCCTTTACATATGAAACCTCTAATCTCTTACACTCAGAGCGATTCACCTACACGCAATACCAAGACTAAAATAAATAAAAGTGCTACAATTTCAAAGCCAAAGAAGGTATGAAGGGAGAACAAGGGGAAGAGAGAGATGAAGAGGAGACAGAGAGAAGATAGAGGAGAAAAGGTGGAAGAGAGTACACCAATGAAAAGGAAGGAGGTAGGAAAAAGACGGGGGTAGGGGGGAGGGGGGTTATAAAGGAAGGTGGCATACGCTCATCTTACACAGAAAGCCTGATACTAATAAAGGGGGGGTGGGGGTAGGGAATGGTTAGGGGGTGGGTAGAGGAAGGAGATCGGAGGGGGAGGGAGTGAGGTTCATGTACTTATATAAGCAAACCACTGAAAGAACGTCTTATGCACAGGATCTGCCTGAGAGATAGAGAGAAAGAAACCATTAAAAACCATGACCGTTCTCTTCTTATTAAATTACAGTAATCCGCAGCAAAAATAAACAGCATAACGATCATTTTCTATTAAAAAATGGGAGTAACTTCTTTCAAAATTGCATTTATAATATTGTAGTGAATGGAGTTTGTAACCACTTTCGGAACTCCATAAAAAGATGAATTAAGGGTTCAGGTATCCATGGAACAGGTAAAAAATAATCGAAATATGCATCAATATTGAACATTTTCTGGAATGATTTCAGTAGACATGGCCATTCATACAAAAAAACACTCATCCTAATAAATATGTGGAGAGAGAGAGAGAGAGAGAGAGAGAGAGAGAGAGAGAGAGAGAGAGAGAGAGAGAGATCAGGAGGAATAAAACGATGATAAACACCTGGAAACATCAATATTTTTCAGGAGGAGGATATGAAGACCTATAGGACACGTAAGAACAAAAGTATAGCTTGGAAGAAAGTCGCAGAAAAAACCGTATAGAAACCTATAATGAAATAAAGATGCATCACTAATCGTGTATATGCTTAGCTTATAGATGCAGATTAAGTAATTCCATTATCATTAAATATGATAAATAATGATAGTAGTCATAGCAATTTTTTCGTTGCTATAACATCAACCATTGCTGTTTGTTACCCCTACTTGTGCAATTGTTGCCGTTATAACTCTTCAAGTTATTGTAAACATCATACCTGTTTCATGTGGATTCCTGGGGGAACAAGCACCAATCACCATCAACAAAGCCATTTAGGGAGGGAAACCTAACAGTCGTTAAAAAAAAAAAAAGGTTCTTATTATTAATGTATTCCCTTCATTGATCAATTTGTTATTTTCCCAAGGCCCCTACATTATCCTCAAGCTTTCTGGAGTCCCCGGCTATTCAGTACTTATCCACCGACCATTTATTTTGTAAGGTGCTTTCATATGCGGATGCACAGCGCAGGTACAGGTACGCGTATACAGAGAGAGAGAGAGAGAGAGAGAGAGAGAGAGAGAGAGAGAGAGAGAGAGAGCAGGTAGAATATAGGCAACAAGGTAGGGACTTACCATAGCAGTGATTCATAATCCCGATCTTATGATTCCTCCCGTAACCTCGTCACAAGAAAAATACGTCCTGAATACATTCTTGTTCAGAGGCAAGGAAAGCAGTGGCCTTGGCTCCTGTTGCTACTGATGACAATAATTATCATAATGAAAATCATCATGACGAAGGTTATAATAATTATATATCACTTACTACTGATGTTATTCATTAACTCGCCATATCAGTTTCCTTAGACCAAAACCCATAGTCTATGATTATCGGCCTTGTTAATAGTCGAATGGAAAACATTCCTACTACTGCTATTATTATTACCATTTCTACTACTGCTATTATTATCATTTCTACTATTACTATTATTATCTTGTCTACTACTACTATTATTATTACTGCTGCTACTACTATTATTACTACGTAAATGAGATGTTGATGAAAAGATGATATCGGTAGTTTAGACATATCCTCTACACAACCCTTGGACGACGACTACTACTACTACTACTACCACCACCCAGGAGTTAGTACAGCTCTCCGCCACCAGCCCCTTTCCTTCCCAGGCCAGACTGCCACTGCATCTCTCCTTTCCATCTAAGAATATTAATGTGCTTTCTCACTTCTGACAATTACCGTTTTTCATACTCTGGACATAAGAGGAGAATAAACGACGAGGAGAGAGAAGAGGGAGGAGAGTCATCGATGAAAGTGTCAAAGCAGCGAGAGAGAGAGAGAGAGAGAGAGAGAGAGAGAGAGAGAGAGAGAGAGAGAGGAAAATGAATTTAAAGTTAAAAGCAGTTAATATTTCAAAAATCGGCATTAAAGGAGAGAAGAAGAGAGGAGAGAAGAAGAGGAGGAGGAGAGAGAAGAGAGGAGAAGAGAGAGAAACATCAATTAAAATTCAAGAGCCAGTTTTTAAAAAGCTTCTCAAATTCCAACAATTACAAAATATTTTTTTTGTTATTTTTAGCTTTATCCTGTTTTTGACGACTTGATTTTTACTTCAAAAATCATTTCAAAAAATTCGGCCCTAGAGAGAGAGAGAGAGCAGGAGAGAAAGATGGATAGTGGAAGATGGGAAAGAATGGAAGGGGAAAAAAGGTTTGAGAAGGGAACGGAAGAGAGAGGAGAGAGATGAGAGAGAGGAGAGGAAAAATATGAATTTTTTTTAAAATTAAAAAGCAGTTTAAAAAAAGAAAATTTAATTTATTGGATTACAATATTTTTTTTTATAGTTTTTTGCCATCTTTTTGAATGGAGATTTTGGTTTCAAAAAATATTTTCCAAAAAATTTTTGAAAATTTAGCCTAGGAGAGAGAGAGGAGGAGCTGACCACTGCGAAACATGAGAGAGGGCGGGAGAGGAGAGAAAGTTTTCGAAGAGAGAATTTAAAATCAAAAGCAGTTTAAAAAAGAATTTAATTTGAATACAATATTTTTGATAGTTTTGCCTCATTTTTGACGACTGATTTTTTTCAAAAATTATTTCAAAATTCGCCTGAGAGAGAGAGAGAGGCGAGAGGAGAGACGAGGAAGGGATCGAGGGATCGTGAGAAAATTGAGAGAGAAAGATGGAGAAAAGGAATGGAAGCAAGAAGAGAAGGAAGAAAGGTTTGAAAATCGAAAAGGCTTATTAGAAAAGTAATTTAATTTTGAATAGAAATATTTTGAGGAAGAAATTTTTTGTCCAAAAGCTTTTGTTATTGAAATTGAATTTTTTAATTTTTGAAAAAAATTTACAAATAGTTTCGACCCCTAAAAATTTTGCCACTTTTGAATTTTTTTTCTTGGATTTTTATTTCAAAAAATATTTCAAATTCGCCTAAAAGGGAGGAGGATGAGAACGAGAGAGAGAATGAGACGAGGAGGGGTGCCCAAGCTTCTAACGACATCACTTACGCAAGGTGTTCAGTTTAGTTTGGGCTCAACCGAGACATCGGTTATTAATACCAGTCATAATTCTAAACTAACAGTGATTCTCTTTGCCAAGGTCAACCTCCAAAGGTAAGTCCTGATCTTTGACATTTTCTGTTCGTCCTTTGCAGGACTGTATCTGTCCCTTTTATGAATCTTTTACTACTTGTTAAAACATTTCACAAAGACTTTTTGTAACATTGAAAGCAATGTATTCTAGATGAAAATGTATGTAGTTCTAGATTTGTTGAAATCTTTTGTAAATAATTTATTTAATAAAAACTTGAGGACAAAAACTACAACTTCACTTGAAAGAATCTCTCGTACCAGACTTGTAAGTAAAAATACATCGACGAACTCGTTCTTTCTTGGATGTCCTTCTTAAGAAGGTGAGGAAGATTTATTCCATAAAATTATGTATAAAATCAGGCCACCAAATTCTGGCATTAGCATGGAAGGCTGTAGCAAACGTTCACTCGTTTTCTAAATAAAACGTGCACTTTTTTTTAAATGAAACGTTCACACGTTTTCTAAATGAAACGTTCCCTCGTTTTCTAAATGAAACTTTCACTTGTTTTCTAAATGAAACGTTCACTCGTTTTCTAAATGAAACTGTCGCTGTATTTGGTGATGGTTCCATCTGTTACCCCAAAATCCCTGGATACCATTTTTATCTGGTAGCCACTCCAGCGTCAAAATAAATGCATAATATTAAATATTTCTTTAAGTCGAAGAGAAGTTAGAGTAAAACAACACAAAGCGTCGCCTATATATTCGTTATTTACAACAAAAACTATCATATATTTTTAAAGGAAGTCAGCACAGCTGCAACCGGAGGAGGCTTTAGACCTTCCTCGGGAGATTTGGTTTTATTCATTTAAAAACTGCTATTTACATTGGTATCAATACACAAAACATGTGGAAAATGTATCTAAAATATCATATATACTGACGACCTACAGAACATAGCTATGTGCTTTCAACATTTTCGATATCAGCTCAAATTCTTCACGTTTCATTCAATTGTCAGTTAGAATAATACCGATAAACATTATATATCTGCATTTACATAAACTACATACTATATATACACTATATGCTATATAAATTTATATACGTTCACTGTTTCATAAGACTGATAAAGTAATCAATGGCACTAATACACATCTTTAATGAGTCATGACAATCTCAGAACTATAATTAGAAAAGACATGACCAAAATGAGTTTCTGACCTCGGTGAAGAAAGGATCTCTGCAGGAGAAGACGCGATGCGTAGCCCATTTAGTTAATTTTGAGATTGTGTGGCAAAGCACGTCTGGGGGTAATGAACCTAACGTTTACGCTTAAAAGTTGTCAAGCCCAGAATCTCTTTCTCTAACACAGCATGAACATCTGTGATAAGAAATACATAAGGCATACTGAAATTGCGCATGTCTTGAGCAGTAATACACGAACAGGGATAAACAACACACAATGTTCCTTTCTCAAATTATATCTAGGTTTTTCTACATGCTCTTCGTCTCTCTACATTTTCTTGAAATCATTTTTTTTGGGGGGAGGGGACGTTACCCCTGGCGTCCCATTTATTTATTTATTTATTTACTACTTTTTTAAGGTCCTATTTCATTATTTGAATAGTAGAGATCCTTCTGGCAGACGATCCTTTTTGAAGGATGATCCTTTTTGAAGGACGATCTTTTTTGAAGGACGATCCTTTCTGAAGGACGATCCTTTTTGAAGGACGATCCTTTCTGAAGGACGATCCTTTTTGAAGGACGATCCTTCTGGCAGACGATCCTTTTGAAAACAGCGACAGACAGTGACTTTGACCGCTGAGCCAACAAGAGGGGTATAAGTTAATATCATCAAATTTGCTGTATCTACATATATGCCTGTCGAATTCAGGCTCTGCACCCACTAGAATCGATATCAAGCCCAACTCCACCATGAAAGCTGATTGGTGAGTTTGTAACAACAGGTATGACACATCACTCAGTCTTCTCAATTAATTATAGCATTTTCATTTACGACAGCATTTGACAAAATAGGACTATAAAAACACACTGATACTCGGAGGCTTTTATACTAAAAAACGGGACCAAAAGCTTCATAGGGAACTAGGAAAATACCATAGTGGATTCACATCACCCGTGCATCTAATGTCTACGCCAGTCCCTTACGACGCTGCTGATTGGCTGTTGATAAGCCAACCACAGGGCTGGAAACTCTCAGTCTCTCCCGAGAGTTCACATACGCAGATGTATGTTCCACCTCCCCTGATGAATACTTTTGAAAGAGTTATCCCTCATGAGAGGTGGAACATTCATCCTGCCTTTGTGAACTCTTGAGAGAGACTGAGTCTCCATCCCAGTGACTGGCTTATCAACAGCCAATCATGAGCGTCGTAAGGGACGGGCCTAGACATCAGATGCACGGGTGATGTGAGTCTCCTATAGTATCAGTTTGACTAGTGAATGTTTGATGGTGTTGGGAAGCTGAATAGCTTTCAATGCGCCAAAAACAAAATATGCTAAACAACGCAATAAAACAACATAGCTCATACGACCATGTGAACCCTCATTATAAATGAATACTTGGCAGTTTTGAAGAAGATACGCTCTACTTGCCAGCACGACTTATTAAGTAAAAATCTGACACTGCAACTTTTATGTTACTTAAGACCCTGGGGGGAAAAGTTGTGGATCATCATGATGAAGCAGCAAAAGTATCAAGAAGCAAACGAAAAGAAAGTCATATAAAAAAAAAAAACTGTCAATTTGCCTTTAAGCCAAATCCCAACCCTTTCAACGGCAACAACGAGAGACCTCGGTTGAAAATCCTCAATCTCCTTAAAGAAAATCTTTCCCCAACTTTTCGGATACTTGAAATCTCCTTATTTAAAAAGTTCCTCAATCATCCCTATCCGTTGCTTACAAAATAATCCATTTTTTTTATCTTAACGTATTCTGAATTTTATCATTAATTTTTTCTATTGTTCAGATGGAAACGTGAGTCAATGTATTAACGTGAGCGTGTGTTCTAGTGTAGAATCATATGTCTTTTTGCATAATTTATTTTTAAAATTAAATTTTTCGTTCATCATTTAGCCCCAAGTCTAGGCCTATGGCCTAGACCTGGCACGCCATTTCGTTTTAATCAGCCCAGTGGTTTGGTTAAACTATTTTAATAATAATAATAATAATAATAATAATAATAATAATAATAATAATAAGATGAACCATGGTGGTATAACCCGTAGGAGTCTGCTGTACCTGAGTAATAAGTATATCTTATTTTTACCAGACTACTGAGCTGATTAACAGCTCTCATAGGGCTGGCCCGAAGGATGAGATATTTTTACGTGGCTAGGAACCAACTGGTCACCTAGCAACGGGACCTACAGCTTATTGTGGGATCCGAACCGCACTATATCGAGAAATGAATTTCTATCACCAGAAATTACTGTACCTGAGTAATAATAATAATAATAATAATAATAATAATAATAATAATAATAATAATGAGAAAGTAAATCCACAGTATTATGCCTGTTTAATTTTGTTATTTAAAATATACACAAGCAGAGAGCTTTCGATGACCCTGGCAAGGGAGACCATGCAGGTCATCGAAAGCTTTCTGCTGTATTATTCTAAATAACAGATTCAAACAGGCATACTGCTGTGGATTTACTTTCCCATTTTATTGACTCAATGTGATTTAAGAGTTTTCTTTGAATAATAACAAATCCCACCACTTGCTTACTATAAAAATGCACGAACGAATCACTGTCCGAATCATCCTCGGTCGGAGATCCCAAAATCTCTCCGCAAAGAACCTCCCTCCCTGAACACTGCGCATCCTGACTTTCTTCTACTTAATCCGCGTTTCCCAATTATCCCAATCGGTTTGTTTCCTCACCCAACACTCCAAGTCACACATGGCTAAAGGCCGTTGTTTTCCCTCCGAGCGCATCCATCAGGCTGTTTATACAAGCTCTCCAACCCCGCCATCTCCCTGTTGTTCTTCCGAGTGACTGGGAGGCATTATGTACTTTTGCATTATCATAATATGTGCATAGCGCGAAAGGAGTTTTCGACGGAGCCAATTGGGCGATCATTCCTCGGCAATTTGCTGGATGACAGAGTTGAGAGAGGTCACGCCGGGCGAGGAATCTGGCGTCTTCTACAAAAGAGAGATGCGGATAAAATTTGCATTTTCCGCTCAAGTCGAGGCAACTTTTACATTCTTACCACAACGCACATCTAAATGTTACAGACATGATTCAGTAATACAAAAATAAAACGAAATTTCTCTCATCTTGATCTTCTCCAAATACCAACGCAGTTTTATTGTTATGCCTAAAACGAATGCGATATACAAATGGGCATTGAAATTATTTATCATAATTGATAGAACTATACAATATATATGGCCAAGTAAACAGAGCAAGCAAGGAAGCTTCCCAAGAATTAGATGCCCGTATATAAAGAAGATAAACGTAGTGTAATCATGAGTAACTAAAAAAAATTAATTAATTAAAAAAAAAGGTAAACAATTGAATGAACGGAAAATGAATTCTAGAATGTTAGGTACTGGTGCAAAGCACTTACACTAGTACTGAAGATTTTCAAACTTAGGGCCCATCAATAATCACATAAAAGACCAGTTCTTTTTTTTTCTACATTTGGTCTGTAGATGGAATACAAGACATCTGACCCTGGGCAGATAAAATCGTGCTATACACAGAATGTTGCACTGACGTTGTGTGAAACAGTAGCATGAGCTAATTCTATAGTGGAGCACGAACAAAAGGTGGTAGCGAAAGTTCATTAATAATCTATAGCGAATCAACAAACAGGAAAGCTATTTTCAATCAATCACCACTATTCGGATAAAAGAAAATCTCCACTTCTAGCATTTTGATTCGAAGGCAAATGATCCTGTTACTTCAATAACTGTGAATGGAACCTCTTACCATTGAAATACATATCCAACTGTATAAAAGATCATATAGGCTTTACTCATCCATTCGCCAATGCTAAGTCTCTATACAAAATTTCAAGTACACCAAAGAAAGAAAGGTAGAAAAAATCAAATGAATACGCATTGTGAAAACAAACGCCACACGTCAGCAGCAGAATTTCAGATCCAGTGGATACAGAATAAAGTTCCCAACAGGGAAGGTCAGAAATCATGCACAAATACACCGTAATTACCTGACATTAACATGAGATTGTCGACAGGATTAGTTAGTTGAACAGCTTAACGCACCTTACAGCTTAAATCTGCTATATGCAGATAACAAAAAAAATACGACACCGTAAATAAAATAGAAAGCAAATAAAAGGAGAGAGAAAACAAGATATTCCGAACGGCTTCCAGTAAAAGGCGCAAGAAAGGAAAGTAACAGAAAAAGAAAACGAAGGAAAAAGAAGCCAAGAGATCGAGCATCGAGACCCTCCCTAAGAATTGTGCGCTGATGCTTTTGATATTCATTGTCAGGGCACAGTACACAAGAAGTGGCTTTGGGTATGAAAAGGGGGGTGGGGGGAAGTATTGAAGACGAGGGGGTAGGGAAAGATAAGGGTGGGGGGAGGGGGGGGGGAGGTTCAGTGAGGGCAGGGAGACGAGACCCACCCGAGCGTTTAATGGTGTAAAATGATAATGAAGCGACTTTTGGAACCCCCGAATGCTATTATGCGAACATACACTAAGGCTGACTTTTATCGCCGCTACTTGATCTTCCTCTTTTTTTTATCATGTAAAGCAGGCACCGGGATGGGAGGAGGGTGGGGAAGGGGGATGGGGGGGATGGGGAGATGATGGGGCAACGAGGGATGATAGATGATCGAGAAAGACGCCTGTAAATAAACCGTAAAGAGGAGGAACACCTCGGCGCACCTGACATGACCTCGTCGCCTGTTGGGGGGAGGAAAAGGGGAGTGGGAGGGGGAAGAGGGGGAGGAGGAGGGAATGGTGGGAGTGGGAGGAGTGTAGGGGAGGGGCATAAAGGGAGGAGGAAGAAGAGGGATAGTGAAGTTGGAGGAGGAGGAGTTGATCATGGAAAAATGACAAGGCAATGAAGAAGGCCATGGGCACCAAAAATTCCCAATTCCATTTTCACCTGCAAAAGTCGTCGTCGTTTTCTTCGTCGTCCTCTCTCTCTCTCTCTCTCTCTCTCTCTCTCTCTCTCTCTCTCTCTTCTCCAGATTTATGGAGGAGGGAACAAGAGGCGATCAGCTGTCATAAAAACATACCTCTCCAGCCTATTCCGAAGAGGTTCTGATGTCCTCCTCCTCCTCCTCCTCCTCCTCCTCCACACGAACACAAGAAGGTTCGGCGGGTGAATAAATAACTAAGCTTTAATGGTGCCACACTCTAAGGGAGGTTCCGAATATATATAGCCCCGACAATAGGCAGGAAGGAAAAGAACGAGACGAAAAAGTTATGTATGTACAAATCTGTGCAAACACGCACGAAGGCCACCTGCCGGGAGAAAAGACAACTGACATACCTCCAGTCCCTGGACAGGTAAACGGTTCACTGGTTCGGTTCACTGGTTCGTTTTTAGTATAAGGGCCTCAATGCTCGTGACGTATGACCGCTTGGAAATACGGTTCTTGGATTTGACGTTTTTACATGAACACTGAGGCTATTACTTTCTTACATATATTATAAAAAATGCTCGGGACAGCAGTTTACTTTTCTCAAGTTTTGCAAAATCTCTCCTAGGCCGTGACAATACAAAATTTTTTTTTAAATTCATTAAGGAGCTACACCGTAATTCTGCAATGCCTAAACACAGAAAATTCATGCAATGAAATAAATATCACGAGAAGTTAAAAAAAAAAAAGGTTTGTAAAAATTCAAGAATATGTTTGTATCTCCCAGAACTACGGGAAGATTAACTTCTACTATCTTTAGCTAATCTCTTAAAGTTCTGCATAGATGACTCCTCAGAATGAAGATTCTTATATATATCTATGTAAGTCATATCACATTACCGGGATTCATATACATATATCGAGCTACAAAAGTCCTTTAATATCTAATTCGCTCAACCTCGGAATTAATATATTTTCATATATGTTTAACCGAAGGGGAATTTTTTAGGCGATAATAGAATTGCCGGCCGACGGGCACGAACCTCGGCCGGCAATTCTATTAATCGCCTAAAAAATTCCCCTTCGGTTAAACATATATGAAAATATATTAATTCCGAGGTAGAGCGAATTAGATATAAAGGACATTTGTAGCTCGATATATATATCTATGTATATAGGGATCTAATCTATATATATATATATATATATATATATATAAATATATAGATAGATATCTTATATATATATATATCTATAATATCTATAAAATCTATATATATTATAGATATCTATATACTATATCTATATCTATATATAGATCTATATATATAATATTCTAATCTATCTAGATACTATATCTATCTATCTATAATCTATATCTATATCATATATCTATCTTCTATCATCTATCAATCTATATATATATATATATATATATATATATCTATATATATATATATGCACAGTTTTTATACATGATAAATAATTATATATACATATATATACATACACACACACACACACACACACACACACATATATATAATATATATATATATTATATATTATATATATATATATATATGTATATATATTATAAAAGAATCTTCATTATCAGGAGTCTTCTATGCAGAAACTCAAGAGCTTAGAGAGAGTAGGAGAAGTCTATATATGCACTTCAGAAGAGATTAGCAAAAAGAGCCCAACAGAGCACCATTTGCTTCCCCGAGAATTCGTACAGAAAACCTCAAATGTATAAGGGTTATTTTCTAAAATATAAATGTTTCCTTCGCTCGAGAATGTTGTAGTAAACACTTGCAGCACGACAAATGATGGTATAACCATTACTGCATTCGCCGATAATATTCCCTTTTAAACCTGCCATTCGCTGATAATATTTTTTAAAGCTGTCGTCCGCTGATAATATTCCCTTTTAAAACTGCCATCCGCTGATAATATTCATTTTTAAAACTGCCATCCGCCGATAATATTCCCTTTTAAAACTGCCATCCGCTGATAATATTTTTTAAAGCTGTCGTCCGCTGATAATATTCCCTTTTAAAACTGCCATCCGCTGATAATATTCCTTTTTAAAACTGCCATCCGCTGATAATATCCCCTTTGAAAACTGCCATCCGCTGATAATATTCCTTTTTAAAACTGCCATCCGCCGATAATATTCCCTTTTAAAACTGCCATCCGCTGATAACATTCCTTTTTAAAACTGCCATCCGCTGATAATATCCCCTTTGAAAACTGCCATCCGCTGATAATATTCCTTTTTAAAACTGCCATCCGCCGATAATATTCCCTTTTAAAACTGCCATCCGCTGATAATATTCCTTTTTAAAACTGCCATCCGCTGATAATATTCCTTTTTAAAACTGCCAACCGCCGATAATATTCCCTTTTAAAACTGCCATCCGCTGATAATATTCCTTTTTAAAACAGCCATCCGCTGATAATATTCCTTTTTAAAACTGCCATCCGCCGATAATATTCCTATTTAAAACTCTAACCGTGTTAAGACAGTACAACTATAGGCATGCTACATATCAAATGCTAACGGAAGCAGCTTCTACAATTATTGCAATAAAGCAGAATTCAATGTTTAGTCTGCACAACGGAAGTGGGCATAAATGCGTGCCCGTGCACACACAAGTCTTTACGAATGCCCTAGTGCAAAAAGCCCTTGCTGACAACAGGCCAGGTTATAGTGAAAGAGAAAACAGACCATCTGCATAAGCTGATAAACGAAATGCATCCCAGATTTTTGGTAGAATATAGAATTAACGGCAAAGGCCAAGGACTGGGACCTGTGAAGTCATTCAGCGCTGAAACGGAAATTGAATAAAAAAGATATGAGAGGTGCAACGGGATTAAAACCTCAAAGCAGTTGCACTATGAAAAAATTGTTACGAGGAGGTGATGGAAAGTACGATGGAAGAAAGAGGGTATGAACGGAGGTACAGTAAAAGGAATGAAAGGGGTAGAGGGGTTGGAAAGTACGATAGAAGAAAGAGGATATGAACGGAGGTACAGTAAAAGGAATGAAAGGGTTAGAGGGGTTGGAAAGTACGATGGAAGAAAGAGGGTATGAACGGAGGTACAGTAAAAGGAATGAAAGGGGTAGGGGGGTTGGAAAGTACGATAGAAGAAATAGGGTATGAACGGAGGTACAGTAAAAGGAATGAAAGGGGTAGATGAGTTGGAAAGTACGATAGAAGAAAGAGGGTATGAACGGAGGTACAGTAAAAGGCATGAAAGTGGTAGCAACTAGGGGCCGAAGGGACGCTGCAAAGAACCTTAAGTAATGCCTACAGTGCACCCCATAAGGTGCACTAATGGCACTATGCCCACACGGAGCTAAGGTTGTCAGTGTCCAGCAACCGCTTCCGGACGAACTGTCCAATGTCTCTGGAGTTACTAGAACTACAACTGACGATTTAGGGTATACTCGTACAAGAGTATGAGGGGATATGGAATCTCACACACCTTCTTAAGTCCCCAGTAACTTCCATTGCCTAGTAATCCGAGGATGTCCCTGTAAACTCGATATAGCAGGTTCTCTAAAGAGAAAACGAAAAAATAAACTCTTGGACCTAAATATCAATTTCCTTTTGCGAATTCAAGACAAACTTCTTACAGATGCTGGTCAAGTAAGCACGATCACTGTTTTAGAGGTATTCAAGCTTACAAAGACTTTATGCTTTATTTATCGCATATCTGCCAGTAAAGAATGGTGAAGACTACAGTCAGTTTTTATAATTCAGTGAGCGATGAACTGTTATAAAGAAACATCAAAGAAAGGCCGAAAAGACGATCTTTCTGATAGTACTCGATAATGTCGCTCAATGTTGATGATAACTGGAACAGCAAATGTTCACCGTGATATTTTACCCGTACATCAGATGACCTTGGAGTAACTCGCAACAACGAAAGCAGACGATGGGATTTCTTCATAACCATTAGAACGGTTCTTGAAATCTTTTGGTGCTCCAACTACTACGATGGATAAACGACATTTTTCACCTCGGTGTCACGAGAGGAAACCACATGACGCCGGATGGCTTTCTCACCCGTACAAATATCACCACCTTTGTGTTGGGGACCTCGGCGGTAAAGATGACAGATGAACCTGGACGTGGAGCGTTGCTCTTCAACTTCGCACGAGTGGACAACGACACAGAATATATTACCTACAGAGCCATGTGATGCATAATCAGGAGATACAATCTATAGCCTGTGTGGAAAGGGGTGTGCAGTGGTATAATCAGGAGATACAATCTAACCTGGTACTACAGACAGATGACTACGGATAATTTGCATTTCTTCCCAGGGGCGCTTACGTGAACAGGTCATAGGAATTTATCATGTACGTACAGTATACTGCAGTATGACACCGTGCCCCAACATACCCTAATTTCTATGGCATGGGCAGTTCTTTGAAATTTAATCAAGTAAACAGACGTGCACGCAGGCGGACACACACACACACACACACACGTGGGTGACTTATACGACATGCAAGCTATATATGAATAGCCCTAAGCTTTAGACAAATGGCTGCTGTCCAAATTTCCACATTAAACCCACCACCTCGAGATAGCTAGAATTCTTCGCGCGTTTATGAAAATGTTCAGATAAAAATTTTATCGTCTTCCTGATGTGCATCAGTTGCTTTGTTTTTCTTTAAAAACAATCCAGTTCCAAACATTTCACAAGCTTTTTTCTGATGTTTATGATATTCCATTGCATTCATTAACAAATAATAATCTCTATTTTGTGTTAACTATCAATGGCCAGTGAATACAGACTGACGTTAGAAAATCATACTTTAATCAAACGCATTGATGAAATACAAATGCATAACGAAGAAGGTGATTGATCGAACTTGAATGTTCAATTAATCATAAACTTACAAATGAGAGAGAGAGAGAGAGAGAGAGAGAGAGGAGAGAGACGTTTTAATTTCATGAATATCCATTCTAAGGAGCACTTTCAGAAATACTGCAGTAGTCCTCACACCCCCCCACAAACCCCGGTAAAGTCCCTCGCTATCTAAAAGCTATCAGATAAATGATTTCGTTGCACAGGGTCCGTATACATGACCCAAATGACGTTCCTATCTCCATACAAGAGTGAATGAATGCTTTACTCTTCAAATGTCCTACATTCCCCTTTTGAATAAATACAGTGATATTGCAGTGTCGCCAACTCTTTGCGCTCAGTCACCCTAAATACGCCAACCTATTAGAACTGACAAGCATTTGCCGAAACTCTGTTCGAGAGACAGGTTCAAACAAGATATACATATATATATATATATATATATATATATATATATATATATATATATATACATACATACATACATACGTACATGTGTATATGTAATTTTAAAATATCGGCAATGAAGAAGTTTCATAGTGCTAAAATTGGGCCAAGATGGACTCGAGATCAGTGTCAACAGCATGAAACCGAAAGGAATGAAATAATTACAGGATTTTAAAAAAATTTTAATTACAGGATGAAAAGAAAAATTACAGGATTAAAGATTAAGTAAAGAACACGGTATTATATGAGGACAATATACCACTGGAAATATCGTTAGGAAAACTAACGCCGTCGCAGAGAGAGGAAAGAAAATTTAAGCTAACTAAATAAAAAGCTCAAATATTACAGAAAAGCTAACAGAAAATAATACAATAAAGAATGGACCAAATCAGAGTACTGGTAAAAACAAAACAAAAGTGAAAGTAGAATGCAGAGATGAAGAACAAATTACTGGTCAAAACAAAGACACAATGAAGGTACAATAGATCTGAAGGTTAAAGAATGGCCGAACAAGAACACCACAATAAAAGAAGGGAAAAACAAAAGACATAGCAAAATATGTACACAAGGAGGGTAAAATGTTAGAATCGAATTACTGTTTACAACACAAAAGTTTGAGGCTGCACCAACGACAAGACTAATTGTTAGTAAAATTCCGTTAGTGGTAATGGAATAATACCGACGAACCAAATAAAGAACCATACTGCTAGGTATTTATAAAATCTCAAACCATTTATACTAATACTTTCTCCAAAATGTATGAAATTATAAAAATATCTCCCTCCGATTTTCTCAGTGAATATAAATTTTATGAAGACATTTTTTTATGGTAAAAGTTATGAATTATTCCAAAATATGATTAAAAAAATATTCAGATAATATCTGGAGCAATGTGGGGGAGAACATAGCATTACCATTCCCAGACTAGTCTCGAAAATGGGCCTACGTCCCCCTCATCCCCCCTTAGACATCTGGTCGAATCATCGTCCGTGTCTATAAAACTGGGAAAACAAGGCTCCAAATGATTAATTGACCAAAGAAGGCCTACAAAATTAGGCCTACATGGGTATGTTCCTTCCCAAGCAAGGATGTTGGTCATTTTCTCAGGGACCGTTAACAGTGTGCCGTACCTGCATGGTTGCTGTTCCCACGCTGGAAACTAGCCAACATCGATTAATACCAATCGATAGATTTCTCGTCAAACTCTCCCCATTCCCATTTTTACATAGAAAGAAGCAGCATTGAGCCATCTTTTATGCACAATTCATGTATCAACTGCTTT
>NC_061103.1:18580478-18582978 GCF_015104395.2 Macrobrachium nipponense
ATGAATTCGGCAACTTTCTTTCTAAACTATTATCCTCTTAGAGAGAGAGAGAGAGAGAGAGAGAGAGAGAGAGAGAGAGAGAGAGAGAGAATAGTGATGTTATCAAAATATCCAAATTATGAATTTAAACATTTTCCTGACTTGAACTAGCTTTCTTTTAACCCAGGATTAACAGAGTACACCTCCCCTCTTTCTCTTCTCGTTTTCCTTGATTCCATTTGTCCTGAACGACAACAGGGATTTATTCTCCTAATTATCATCATTAAAGTGCTGAAGTCTATTATTATTATTATTATTATCATCATTAAACGATGGGCACTAAAAACATACCATTTATCTCTAGATCATTCAGACTAAAGTAGAAACAACTGTGCATCTTTAAGCGAAACAGCATGAAAGCTAAACAGACAATGCGCTAATGTGGCGAGATTGTGTCCCAGATTAGCGATAGGAATAGCAAAATGTTTATGCAAGCGATAGTTTGAGTTGTGTGCGTGCATCACACATACATTCACACACACACACACACACACACACACACACACAGAGAGAGAGAGAGAGAGAGAGAGAGAGAGAGAGAGAGAGAGAGAGAGAGACTTTCCGTTCCTGAGCAACCGTTCTATAGAGCGATATAAGAAGCATGGTACTACAAAATAATAGGCTAAACCTACGGGCTGCTCTAAGCAAGAGCCCATGCTGACATAAGGCCAGCTTAATCAAAAACAACAACAACACTACGCTAACAGCTGTTCCCTTATACTACAGGGCATTGAACTGCACACTTCAAATCCAGACATCTCGATATGACTTTTTAAAACCATTTTCAACCACTCACGTCCGTCTCACCGACCTTTGAACACCGTCATCACGTGTTCTTTGTTTTTAATGGGGGATGAAAAGCAGACTGGGTCACACATGCCCATGTTAAAACGGCGCTTTATCTCGCTATGATAATGGCATGTCCTCAGGGCATTTGACAGCTTTTTACTAAACCTAGGCCTAAAAGTGTGTTATCGTGATCTCGAGAGGGAGGCATTCTAAAGATAATGTAAATTATTAGGAAAATGTTGAACAGAAATTTTAATGCTATAAGAGCTTAAATCTCGCATCATTAGTTTACATTTAGCCAACTTTATGCCATCACAATCCTTATACAAAGGGGGTCAGTGAGAGTAGTGGGATGTTTTAGCGATAAGTGGCTTCGTGTAGACCTATGGAATCGGATCCACTCAAAAAGAGGCTGCAAGCGCTAGGGAGTGAATAAAGTTGTGATGAAACTCCTTGTCTGAAAGAAAGACAAATGATAAGTTACTTCATTTGTGACACAAATTTGCTGACAATCCCTAAACTTAAAGGAAGAGCAGTCCGTTCGCCCTATGTGTCCGTAAAAGAAGCTAAATTATATTTAGCGATAGCGTAAAATATTTCCCAGTAGATCTCGCATTAAACGTTTTCATATAAACTCCAAGAACGTGAACTCGCTAGAGTTGTCCGTTACTTAATTAAAAGCGATAGCGTGAAAAATTTCACATTAGACCTCATATCAAACGTTTTCATATAAACTCCAAGAACGTGAACTCGCTCGAGTTGATAGTTACTTGAAACCCTTCAGAAGGTGCTTGCTTATATAAATAAAAAATAAAACACTCTTTGAATATATTCTGAAATGAGTAACTAAACGGAGTTTGTCTAGCAACAACCCCCCGCCCCAGCCCAAGCCACCCAATTATTTTAATTGCGGAAAGAAAAATTGCTCCTTATCAAAATCGCGTCCAGGTTATCAAATAAATCTAAGTATACGCACACGCACACACAAACATTTTACAAATAAACTATAAAGTATAGCAATACATACAGGGTTCTTAAGCGCATAACTTATCGTTCTTAATTTCGGACCAAAACATCCATTCTACAAACTTGTAGATTTTTTCTCTTATTTAAATAGGGTATGGCACCTTCAATCTACATACTTGTCTAGACTTTTTGTTTTATCCGAATAGTATCCAAATAGAAGATATTTAATGGGTAATCAACCCCACATTTATATTGTGCGCATTTTACTGATTTCTTCAACTAAGAGAGAGAGAGAGAGGGAGAGAGAGATAGAAAGAGAGGGGGTTAAAAAAAACACAAAAAGGAAACAGTCTGCTAAGAAGAATAAGTTTTCACGCCCTTGCTTTCATGGCAAACGACCTTGCATGCAATTCGTCAACACTGCAAAGGGAAATTACCCATTTAACTTTTTCGTCTCCAACAACTGACCTACACACGTTCTGATTAAAGGTCCTTAATCATGTTTGACCTCTAGAGCAAGTGCAAGACGTGAAACTGGGTGTTCGCGTACACTGCCCTCTTGTAATCAAATGTGTAGTACATGCCAGATAAGAACACAGAAAACAAAAGAAAAACGCTTATTACCAAGCAAAGGTACTAGTCATTTTATCTACGATTAGAACAACTGAACTTGTGTATTTACTCCGTTGTGATGGTATTCAATGGA
>NC_061103.1:18585478-18617978 GCF_015104395.2 Macrobrachium nipponense
TCTCTCTCTCTCTCTCTCTTGAACGAGCAATTAATCCTATGCAACAGACAGAAAAGACATAAGAAAGCCCCTCTAAATATAAAGAATATATATATATATATATATAACATGAGCTAGCTGAATAGCATTTTGATGATGATGCAAGAGTCGAGGTCAAGGTCAATGAGTTTGGTTTGAAGCAAAAACATCATGGCAAATTTGAACAAAATATGATGTATGTATCCGAGTTATCAAGTACAATAAGACATTTTGTCCGAACGGGCGGGCAGACAAGAGTGATTAGAATATGGCAAACTTAAACTGGGCCTCAGTGAACGAATAGCTGAATATGAAATTCCGTCTAAGAGTCAGAAACTGGAAGTACATGGCAACTGAAAAATGCATCTTATTGAAGCATTTCGTATGACCGTTTTCATTTGAGAGATACGAAACGCCTCGGTTACCGAACTTGAGTTTTGTTTCTTGAAAAATAAATGTGTATAAATTTAACCTAATAAAAAGCCTTTCTATGCCATCTGTTTAAAATTCAAATTAATTCCTTAAAGAGCAGCCTTCGACCTTTGGGGTTTATTTCAGAGTTGATTATGAAAGAACTGGAACCCCACATTCGACGATAATTACAGAGATATTTGTAACACCAAAACGAAAGCCTATAAGAAGATATTGTATAGCATGATAATTGCTTTGTGTGTGATGATGAAGAAAAAGAAGAGGATATGATGCAAAGAATGGCTCAGTAAAAGAAATGTATATGGTTAACGTACGTCTGCAAGGGTCGAAGCTCAAGCCATCGGTGATTTTGCTACAAGACCCATTAGCCCCGGTCGTGTGGACAGGCCTTGATTTGCTTTTTTTTCCAGATTTTGTCGCTAACAACCGCTTTTAAATTTACACTTTTTCTTAATCACAATTCTACCTCGTGTGATCGTAAATATGAAGGACATTCTTCAAGAATGCAATTACTCCCAAAAAATATAAGTATGCGTAAACAATTCTTTTATTCCTTTTCAACAAGAACAAAAAAAAAAGCAGTGTTTGAAAACGTCAAATACAAGGAAAACCGGGTGCAAAATACACCCAGGTGTAAAAAAAAAAAAAAAAAAAAAAAAAAAAAAAAAAAAAAATCGTAGACAGCAAACATACATATTAGTTTGTGGTAGTACTTGGAGTTGAGAATAATCCACAAGTATTTAACGATAAAAATTCTATCATTATCTCTTAGACAATTAAATCAATTAATATAGTTGGACGAGATGCGAACTCGTTGATTTCCGAATAGAGTTTAAAAAATATTTACAATTATAAATAGGATCACCGTCTAGACCGAAATGTGGCTGCTCCTACTTGAACGGAAGGGGTAAGATAAAAGATAATTCTCCAAAAACAAGTGTTATACGCTTTATGTAAACACAAATTCCACGAAGGAAAGAGAAACGATGGGGTACTGCAAGGCCTTTCGACTTCTTGTCCTTTCCTCTGCTAGTAAAGGAATTTGTTATTTATATATTCTTCACGTTCCATATTTTCGTGATACAGTTATACGCTATACGTGTATGTTTTTCAAACGGGTGGAGTTACCGCTTCTTTCTACTGAATTCTTGATGCAAATAGATTCTCACAATCGCGAAGGAAAAATCTAATCCGTGATAACAGGCGACAAGCTCAACTTTACTTCATTACTTCAATCAACCATAACATTATTATTTGTAATTGGTTACAAGTGGCCGGTAACTTACGATTAGAGCACGACCATCAACAAGCATTTTTTTTTTTTAGAGAGAGAGAGAAGAGAAAAGGTCGGATATCATTAGTATACATTATGTAAAATTTCCCAAGGTATAATTGTTATAATTGTTGGGAATAAGCAAGTATGACAAAGAGTAAAACGGCATAAGATTATTTACAACGGCCAGGTGCAATAATAAAAACATTTAATAACATCCACTATCTACAATCATATCCGAACTTTGAAAAGTGACATAAATGAGCTAATGAATAATGAAAAAAAGGAACAGGCAGAGCGAAAGATGAAGAAATCTGAAGGTGAATTTGCCAGAAGAATGATTACATTAACACCCGCAGGTTGTCGATGTTCAAAGCTGAAAGCCACTCTAGATGTAGTCAGTTATGGAACAGATTTTCAGCCAATGAATGACTGTATATTGAAATGCGCTCGTAAAGTTTTAGAAGGCTAAGCATAAACACATACAAGAACAGACTTTAAAAAAATATGTTATATGTATGTTAAATTTAAAAACACCTTGCGGTGCTTCAGTAATCAATAGAAGGATCCACAGTTATACACTTTAGTAAGACGAAAAATATTTGTAGAAATAACAGCAGAGCTTAAAGCTTTCCTCCATCCTTCAGTGGACATGATCACTAAATTCAAGTCCACAGAAGGATGGACGAAAGCTTTAAGCTCTGTAAATATTCTACAAATACGTTTCGTCTTGCTGAACAAGAGTATTACTGTGGATCCTTCTATTTATATATAATTGTATATATAACATATACATGATACATTATAATATATAATATTAATAATAAATATATATATATTATCTATATATATATATTATATATGGTAATATATGTTTGTGTGTGTGTGTAGTATATGATCCATACATATATACATACACACATTATATATATATATATATATATATATATATATATATATATATATATATATATATATACGTGTTTAGTGTATTTGATCTTACGCTATTACACGGAAACAACGAAACCAGAACGAACCGAGAAACCAAATAGATCCAGTAAACTTCCCCTCACCCCACGCCCCAAACTAAGTACCGCATGCCAGAAAGGGTCAAGGCAAAAAAACCTCATTCGAAAGAGGTTATAATAAACATCACGAGAAACCACCAAAATGGGAGATAAAAAAAAAAAAAAAACAGAATGGGCAAAACGAATAGCAAAAATGGCAGTACCATCAACGTAATGAAGATTGGAGGGTGTCGCCAACTGTTCTGACAAGCGTGTCCTTCCACAAGCCCGTCAAGAGACCTCCGTGGATCAAAGGATACTTCCCTTCTGAGACGGGAACCAGTAATTTTCGCCTCCTTGTTATCCCAGTTCAGGGACCCCCGAGATGGCAACGGGTGTGTGACATCACGTACACCGAGCGGGACAAAAGGAGGAAGGAGGAGCCATGTGCAAGGTGGGTCCTTCATTGACATGGAAATGCGAGATAATGGGTTGCGAGCGAGCCCAGAATTTTACCAGAGCAAAACCCGTCGTGATCTACTATTTAAACACTGGCATGTATGTACGTATGTATGTATGTATCAGTGCATATATATTGTATATATATGTTATGAATATGCTTAAAAAATCACAGTAAATGCACGTGACTTCATAAATAAGCGAATCCCACAAGAAAACGATAGTCAGAAATCCAAGCGCTTTCATCTTTACTCAGACATTGTCAGAGAGCTAATGAATATATATATATATATATATATAGATATATATATATTATATATATATATATATATTTATATATATATATATATCTATCCTTATATATATCTCATATATAATAACATTAATAATTATCACATCAACGTGAATCATATAAATTATTCGAGCTACTACAAATGTCCTTTAACATCCAATTCGCTCTACCTCGGAATTAATATATTTTCATATATGTAAACCGAAGGGGAATTTTTTAGTTGATATGATTTCTTCCTCTCATGGGTTCGATTTCCTCTTTGTCCGCTGGGCGATGGTTCGAACCCACGAGAGGAAGAAATCATATCAACTAAAAAATTCCCCTTCGGTTTACATATATGAACATATATTAATTCCGAGGTACAGCGAATTAGATATTAAAGGACATTTGTAGCTCGAATAATATATATAATATATATAATATATTGTTCTGTGTGCAGAGAGCAGGGAAGATCTGGAAGTGAAATTGGAAAGATGGAGACAAGTACTGGAGGACAGAGGAATGAGAATAAGTAGATCCAAGACAGAATATATGTGTACCACCACTGAGGGGGATGATAGAGAAAGTATTCAGCTTGGTGGAGAGCAAATAAGGAGAGTTGATAAGTTTAAGTATTTGGGATCTTTTGTTAACGCTGGAGGAAGTATGGAAGAAGAAGTAAAACATCGGGTACAGGCAGGCTGGAACAACTGGAGAGCGGCCTCGGGAGTTCTTTGTGACAAAAGAGTGCCGCTTAGGTTAAAAGGAAAATTTCACAAGACGGTGGTAAGAACAGCAATGCTGTATGGTATGGAAACAGCAAGCATGAGAAAAGCAGAGCAGAAGAAGATGGATGTGGCAGAAATGAGAATGCTTAGGTGGATGTCTGGGGTAACAAGAGTGGATAGGATCAGAAATGACTACATAAGGGGGTCAACTAAGGTGGTGGAAGTATCAAAGAAAGTGCAGGAGGGGAGGCTGAGATGGTATGGACACCTGTTGAGGAGAGATGAGGACCACGCTGGGAGACATACTATGGGGGTGGAGGTGCAAGGAAGAAGAAAAACAGGGAGACCAAGAAAGAGATGGAAGGACTGTGTGAGAGGAGACTTAAATGAGAAGGGAATTGATGAGGCAGAAGCACAAGATAGAAATAGATGGAAACGGCTCATCCGAAACGGGCGACCCCATATAAAACAAATGGGAAGAAGAAGAAGAAGAAGATATAATATATATATATATATATATATATATATATATATATATTATATATATATATATTTGTGTGTGGAGATTTATGCATTTGGCCTTAAACAATCCTATATATAAACTTCAGCACAATAAACCATTTCATCCAAAATCAATGACCGAAGGAATGTTGAACATTAATGATACTTTCTACACGAAATATAATAAAATATATCTTGCTTATCAATATTTAGACTTAAATATTTTGATTCATGAATACTTATGAATACTTATGCACGAGTGCGCATAATGAAATACTACGTTTTGAGAAATTTATGCAAGAACAGAAAAAATGCCTTAAAAAAATTACTTAGAAACTCATTAACAAAGCAAGAAATAGAGCAAAGCAACGTGAAAAATACTTCAGATTATTCCAAAACCACAACCAGGAAATAGTGAGGTACCGAGGAAAAAAAAAAAAAAAAACTTCGTAGAAAGAAACTCCGAGAGACAAAAAACCTTAAATAGACAGGCAGACAGACAGACAAACGGAATATGAGCACGAAAAGGAGCGGGACGGTGGAGGGGGTTTCTGTGTGTGTGTGTGTGTGTGTGTGTGTGTGTGAGGGGGGTGGGGGGTGGGGGGGGCGTGGTAGGCCCCATCATAATCATCATCTTCATCATTAGGACTAGAGGGGCATTAGCATAAGCATACGACGGCATATGGGAGGCAACACACAACGGACGGAACAATAGGCATAAAGCCAACAGGTGCACGAACTCAGGACACGGAGAGAGAGAGAGAGAGAGAGAGAGAGAGAGAGAGAGAGAGAGACGGCCGCCCTTCACAACATTTCAGTGGGACACACACACCAAAAGGGAAGAAGGAATAATAATAATAGAAATAATAATAACGGGTGTTTATGAACGCACGGAACTGGGAAGGTTTAAGATTGCACCGAAGAAAAGAGAAAATGAGATATTTACATAAAAGACCTCCACTGTATTTGTCCTTCGCACATACATAATGTATAATTATTTATATATATATATATATATATATATATATATATATATATATATATATATAAATTATAATTTGTGTGTATGTACACAGTGAACCCATATATACTCAATCCATTCGCATTTAAAACAATGAGATAAAGCAAATATCTGCATACTTTTGTTTAAATAAACCCACAACTCAACTCACTATGTGACTGTAAAAAGGACGCATACATAAAATCGTGACCACATGACCATTATGATAATAGAAAAATCACATAGAAAAAATCAATCTTTATCTTTTGTTTTTGGTCGCCTGTAGTTAAATGTCCCAGCTGTGTTACCTTCATACTATATACATATATGTATATATGAATGTACGTATTATGTATGTATATATACGTATGTATATATGTAAATAAGTATGTATATTTTCAATTCCGCAGGATAAACCCCTATATACATATATGTAGTATATATATACATTGTATATACATTATGTATGTGTATGCATATATATGTAAATATCAATTTATCGAAGTATGTTCTTTTGTACGTATATAAATACGTACATGCATGCATATATACTTAATAGTATTTTTATGCACAGTATATCGTATGACATACTTATCTGGATACGCCATCTTAACTCAAAAAGCTATGTGATAAACAGAACAACAAAACAAAAACAACAAAATTAATAGTAAACGAAAGGATACGAACAGCAATTCATTAAGTCTAAACCAACAGTTACCAAAAAGTATTAAAGTAACTTTGATCAATTTAGTAACGAACACATCCCACAAGAATTTGAATTTGAATTGTGCCTCGTGAGAGGCTAGTCTATCAGACACCCCTCCCGCCTCCCGCCATCCTATGAGAGGCGTAGCATCAAAAAAAGATGCATAGCATACAGGACGCCCATAAGGGTTCAGTCAAATAGTGGAACAAACCCTGCCATAAGTACTGGCCTTTAACATTGAAGTAAGAACAGTTCGAGCTAAACATATAATCACATTTACTATTACATAAAAAAACTAAGACAAAAGGAAAGGAGTGATACCATCTCCTAAAGGAGCACTCGTCTGAGGTTGAAAACCAGTAACAATAACATAAAACATACATGACAGCAGATATAATAATAGTGATCATAATAGTGGTAAAAACGCATATACATACAAGGCATCAATGCTAAAATGTTCATAGCCTAGGCCACATCCATTGTAACAGCGTTCTTATTAATATCAAATTGTTAGTGCAATGCTGCCCAGAGAAACAATACAATTATTGCTTATGCAGATGATATGTTTATTCATCCCACAAGAGGCTTCACCAAGAAAAGAGAACCGGCCACGAGAGTTGAAGCAAAAGGGAAAGTCTGATCGAGGAAGCAAAAGAGGTTGGTTGCTCAGCGTCACGGGAAGCGTCCGTCGCTGGGGTGGGTGGATATAAGGCCTAGGCCTAGTACTACGACGGCGGCGGCTCTGCAAGATGGGAGGCGGCGTGGGTGACGGAGGGTGAGGCCCAAAGGAGAAGAAGAAGAAGAAGAAGAAGTTGGAGTTAGGCCGAGGGAAGTGGCTTAGGTGATGGAGAAGGAGGAGGAGGAGGAGGAGGAAAGAGAATGCGGAGTAGGAGAATAAGACGATGAAGTAGGCGTCGGTGGCGATTAAGGGAGATGAGAATAATCAAGAAGTAGAAAAGGAGGAGGCGGAGTTAGGCCGAGGGAAGTGGGTAAGGTGACGGAGAAGGAGGAGAAGGCGAGAGATAGGAGAGATGAAGAATATGGCGATGAAGTCGGCGTCGGTGATGAATGAGGGAGAAGAGAATAATCAAAGAGAAGAAGAAGAGGAGGAGGAGGAGGAGTTAGGCCGATGGGAGCGGTTTAGGCGACTCAGGAGGAGAGGGAGGGAGGAGAAGACGGGAGAGAGGAGAGATGGAGAATAAGACGATGAAATAGGCGTCGGTAGTGAATGAGGGAGAAGAGAATGGAAGGAGGAGATGAATAAAAGGTCAGAATTGAACCAGGTTGGGAGAGACGAAGAAAAGGAATGAGGAAAATGAGATCAGGGAGGGCGGGGCAGTGAATGCGGAAGAAGGAAGGGAAGATGTAGACGAAGGAGAATATGTAGATGGGGGCGTTACTATCGACGAAGGATGAAGGAAAAATAAAAAAAAGAGAAGAACTAGTAGAAGAGGCAACGAATGATGGAGAAAGAAAGGAGCGTACTACTAACAGAATGAACAAATAACAAGGAATAGGAAGGTACCGAGATGTGAGGAGGAGGAAATTGAGGAAAAATCATAAGGTAAAGAAGAATTGGAAATGGAGTAAAAGTGATGTACGGAAGAGGAGCAGGAGAAAAGCGATGAAAAGGAACATGAAAAGTAGTAGAAGGCTTAAGGAAATGTCAAACTATGGTGTAAAAAAAAAAAAAAATGAGAGTAGGCGTAAGCTACACAGGGGGAAGAGAAGGAAGAGGAGACGAATTAGAAAGAAAAGAGAGAAGACAAACAAGAGAAGAGAAAGAGAGAATAGAGTGGAATTAGGTGAGTAGCAAACACTAAGGAGACGAACAAGAATGAGGAAGAGGATGCTTAATAAAATGGAAGACGACTTCGGAAAGAAAGACGAAGACCAAAAATAAGAAGAGGAGAGAGAAGAATAAAGAGGAAGAGCGTGAGTAGAAGGAAACGAAGGCGCACATGTCCAGTGAGTCATCATTTTGATGCCGGTCACGCTCCGGCCGCAGGTTCGACCTTTAAATGCCTGTGAAGGTGTAACAGATTTTTTTTTTTCCCTCTCCGTCCTTTTTTTATGCGTCGACGGTGCCCTAGGAGGGGGCGGGCCATGCGGGCGGGCGGGCGGCCCAGGCAGGCAGACCAGGCCTAATTCCGGCGTCTCGCCCCAGGGCGTCCTGAGAAAGAAGAAGAAGTAGAAGAAGAAGAATAAGGAGAGGGCGTTTAAGGACTCCCGGGCACTCACCTCTACAATGCCGGCATCTCTCCCAAAAGGGCACTCATAGGACATCCGGATACCCTGGGCCCCACCCCAGCACCAACCACCTTCCAGGGACAAAATTGTACTTCTAAGGTCGACAAAATATAGACCTCTTCGAAATAGGAAGGCTTTGATGGGACACAAGACTCTGAAGGAATCCTGCTCGAAAGGATCAAACAACTCCTCCAAGGAAAGGGAAAGGATTGGGAGCGGAATACGCGCCTTCGATACAAGGAAGCCAAGACCCACGTGGAGTCCAGGAGAGAGAGAGAGAGAGAGAGAGAGAGAGAGAGAGAGAGAGAGAGAGAGAGAAGGGAATCACGCTCCCAATGATTAAAGAAATCAGTGAAGCGATTCTGTTTCTAGCTTTTTTTTCGGTTGTTTCTCGATTCTTTTGTTTTGTCTCATTCTCCTTTGCTACGTTTATACCCATCCTCCTAAGTTTTCTTTTTTTTTTCAGTAAGGCTAATGGCAATCTTATCTACAAATCTTAAAAAGATATTCTAAACGGTTTCAAGTATAACAAGACAATTGCGGGTGATAAATCTACATAAAACTGATGCTTGCATTTAATTATATATAGCCGTCAATGAAATTAAAATTAAGTTTGCTTATTGTATCTCTATTCTTCATGGAAGAACATTGTACGGTTAAAATTAGTATTTTTTGTCCATTATTGCACTGGATGTGTAGATACTGATTTGAAATGCCCGAGAAATATTATTTAACATTATTTAAGAGCAGTTATTTAAATTATAGATAATACAGTTATTGAAAAAAACTAACACCATGGATAACTAAGGGTGATAATCGCGTAGAGATTATGGCGATTCCTTGTAGGTAGGATATTGAGAAATTATGCTAATTTTACGAAACCCTGGACTGTAGTCCTTAATTCTGTAGAAAACGGAATTCAGTAGAAAACGGAAAACCAATGAAGTTATTCGGGTATAAACAATGGGAAACAATGGGACTTGGAAAGAAGTTTCGTTCACTATAAAACACGTTCTATAGAGATTAACGTTACTGTAGCATATGTTTAATAAAACTTGAACAAGGTAACTATGTAAAGAACTATGGTTTAAAAATCTAGTATAATGGGAGTTTTGTCAAGATACATCACGCGCCGTTTTCAATTTTAAGACACCAAAGTGATCAGGCTGTTGATTTAGAAAGAAAGAAAAAAACATGAACTTTTCACCCTCGTAAAAGTATTTACAAAAACTCAAGCTGTTTTCTGTTACGATAGGCAAGAAACTATGCCATGATATTATTTCAATGATATTATTAGTCATAAAATAATGAGTTCTTAACAATGGAAAGAATATGACAATTACTCTGTAATCGAAATTAGATATAAAAAGTGGCGTAGGTAACAGAAAGGGCGAAATATTAGCATGTGGTTGAGACAGAAATGATTATCACATGTAAAAATAACTAGATAAATAAATTAGTATAAACAATCAGAACAAGAATGCAAATAAAAAGTATCAGCCATTCACAGTTTTCTTACATCTTAAAGTTAAAAAAAAAACTGAATTGAACGATTCACAATAAGATGCGAAATCGTTTATTACCCTATAGTCGGTCTTCATTTAATAGAGCCTTTTCCTTCCCCAATCCTCAAATTAACAGGTACCTTGAGGTGTGCAATTACAATCCCAGCCTCTCGTTTTCGCTGAAAAAAAAAAAAAAAAAAAACCCGAAGTAGGTCTGGTCCTCCCATCTCCGAATTAAGAGTTAAAAATGTATAGATGGTAATGTTAAAGGAGACGCCAGCGGGACACATCCTATGCCCGGCCAACTATAGGCCTGCCTTGCTTGAAGCCCTTTCTTGCCATTTGTACCTCCTATTAGACCCACTTTTGGAGGGCCTGCCCATGAATCACGGCCACTATACACTAAATCTATGAGCTTTGAAATGCCTCCTTATCGCTTTATCCCGATGTTCTTCGTTACAAGCATTCTCTCTCTCTCTCTCTCTCTCTCTCTCTCTCTCTCTCTCTCTCAGAGATGAAGAATCGCGTCTTTGGAACGGCTCCTCTCGTAAGTCTCAAGCAAGAGCGAAGAATGGGAGTTGGTTCCGTAGCAATAAACATTCGTAATGATAGGAGACGACCAATGTAAATTATTCGCCCTGTATTGTTATCAAAGACGCCATGGAAACCGTATAGAGTGAGCCTATCCGTCCAATAGGCCTACCCTTGCCCAAGGGGCATTTTCTCCTACATCTTGCCCTGCTCTTGCCCACCCGCGTGACTTGCCAACAAACAACCGAGCCTTGATTTGACTATGCCTTCCTCTTATCCTGGCTGGAGAGAGAGAGAGAGAGAGAGAGAGAGAGAGAGTTTTTAGGATAAAACTGCACACGTAAATCAACTCTATATATATAAACTTGTAAAACCTTTAATAATGAGGTTCTCTCGATATACAGATGTATAATATAATAATATTCAGAGAGACTTTAGACCGAGACAAAAAAAAAAATCCTATATTTTTCCTATTGCCTTTAGATACTATATATGCTCATGAATTAAAAAAAAAAACACATGCAAAACAAATAAATAAATAGAACCTGTTGTAAATTCAAGAAAACTTAAAACCAAACGATGGCAGCGTGTCCGAATGACTGGAACGGCGAGTACTTAATAGATGATTTTTAAAGTTTAAGCGCTCTGAGTGTTTTCATGTAATGTTAAATGTTATCACCGTAATTCTCACGACAAATTTATTAGAGATTACCTTTATTACGGCAATTAAATCTCTTTGCGTCCTCTTGTGGAATTTTGCCCTACTACTAGGATAATATTCTCTCCCTCTCTCTCCCTCTGTGTGTGTGTGTGTGTGTGTGTGTGTGTGTGTGTGTGTCCTTGCAATAACAACAATACCGCCATGCGTAGGGCAGAGCAGGAAGTTCCAATCTGGAATCAAATGGGAGTCATGTATTTCTGAATAAAACGAAGACTTGAAAAGAATCTTAATCACCTCGAAAAATACGACGAAGTATGAGTCACCTAAAATATAGTAGATTCAAGAAGGAAGACAAATGGTAAATATCAAGATAAAGATTGATCAGAATGTATAAAACGAAGGCTAATAATAACTTGAAAAGCATACTATCTAAAAGTAAATTAATTATTGCATCCATCGAGTCTATGAAAAAACATACGATCTAAAAGTATTAAAAGTAAATTAATTATTGCCTCCATCGAGTAGATACAGAGTGGTAATAACCGTGAATAATGAAAGAATTATAAAAGACACAGACATCAAACAATGAAGAAAATTACAGCCATGCAAATAAACTATCATTTTTAGCATACCCACATTGTTTAAAATGATGCCGTGGCGGGCAGAAGTTTGCCCAGGTGCAAATTCTCGAAATGTATACTAGTATTGTATCAGACCACCCCCCCTTCCTTATTTTTATGGCCATACGTTAGGTTACGTTAGTTCAAACAAGTAACCCGGGGTAATTTGGATGTAGAAAACACAATTGATTATTTTCAAGAAGCTTCTACGGTTAGTTTTTAAAATGTGGCTTTTTCAGGTGTGGTTCGGTACTCGGTTACAGTAAGACCCGGATTGGACTATGACAAGTGCAAACGGAGGTCAAATCCAAAGTGTGTTATAATAGTTGAACAGCTGAACACAGTTATCTAAACATGCTGATACACACTGCGTTCAAATAAATTATCATCGCCAATATTATTACCAGGGAAAGGCTAAAAGTGATATCTCGTGATATCACAAAGCTTACAAATAATAAAGTACAGAAAGAACAGTGGAAAGGGTGAGTAACAACTAATATATATAACACACAAAAACAAAGCTTGAATACAAATAAAACCATTAAATAAAAGTCTGTATAATTAACAACGATATAAGCAAAGGCAGCCACGACAACACCATGGAACTCAAACTGGAGATTGGGAGGTTACAAGGTATACGGACACAATGGCACAGCCCAAGGTTAGAAAGATGTCAGGAGAACAGGACGTACCAAACACCAAGATGAAAATGGACGCAGGAAAAGTAACGTTCAGTAAAGGAGAATTCAAACGAGATAATATCTAGAGTATCGAGTTCGTACACACACACACAGATAACAACTACGCCATCAGGAAAAGAGGACAAGACATTCTAAATGAAGGCAGCTATCAGTACAGCTCATGACAAAATGTAATTGAACTAAATTGAATATAGAATTTTGGCCAAAGGCCAAGCACGGGGACCTATGGCTATGAGGTCATTCAGCGCCGAAACGGGAATTGGCAGTAAAAGGTTTGAAAGGTGTAACAGGAGGAAAACCTCGCAGTAGCACTATGAATCAACTGTTAGGAGAGGGTGAAAACTTAGAAGAAAGTATGAAAGGAGGTACAGTAAAAGAAATGAAAGGGGTTGCAGCTAGGGGCCGATGGCACGCTGAAAAGAACCTTAAGTAATGCCTACAGTGTACCGCATGAGGTGCACTGACGGCACTGACCCCCTACATGGACAAAATGTAAGGTATGATTAGGTTTGATTTTATGAACTTTATGCCAAGCAACAAGCACTAGGCACTTTCGGCCATTCAGCCCTTGAGACAGTGGAAAGAAGGAGTTTTAGAGTAGTAATAGATCCAGTAAATTAAGGAGATGAAAGACAAGGATCCACAGTTGGAACTTGGAGAAAACACCTGTTGCACTAAGAAGTAATATTTAAGAGAGGTTGATCAGCAAGACTGAAGAAATAAGCGGAAATGGAAGTAGGTAAAAGACTCAAAAGAATATTGCCACTGGGAAAACTACCCTGGTCTTATAACTGATATTAAGATTCATATAAAAATACTGATTTTATTTTGAAATGTGAACAGGCCTTTAACAACCATATATCACTGATTTCTCGTAACCTGGAAACTGGTTTTATATAAATTATGAAAATTCCTTTTACGACCATTTACAACTATTTATCACTGATGATTCTTAAACGAGAAACTAGTTTAATAGTTCTTTTTTAAATGTAAGGTAAGACATACTATTACTTATTTCGAGATATTCTTTGTTTTATATAGAAACGGTGATAACAAGTGAACGTGGAAGAGACATGCTTGTCGATAAATTGCAATCCATGTATCATAAACATAGCGAAAATAAGAGTTGGCTCAACCATTTATTAGGAATGTTCTCAAAGAAAGCACAAGAAATGCAAGGCAAGATTGCACAAGAAAGAACTGATAGAAAATGTTAAAATTTTCAACTGCCACTCTCCGACCAAGGATGTAGTTGAAGCCAAAAGCATTCAAGCAACTTCTAAAGCCAATTCTGCTACATCTCATCAATCGAGTCGCGTACTAGTATCACAAGCGGCTGCAACCTTAGATGAAGCTACACTTCCACAATTACCCTCTGTAAATAGCATTTGCGGATGTGTTTCGGAAATGGGGGCAGAAAAACGCAAATATTCCGGCTGTTCCGATGTCGCCTACAGTTTATCTTGGAAGGTATCTGAAGGATTTGCATTCTCGCCACTCTTAATTCTAGGGCTGAGAACTAGAAGGGCCAATGTCATAAAACCATGTTTTCAGAAAAACGCATTTCAAATATTGCTTCCTTTATTAAAATTTAGGTAAGTACAGCAAACGAAAGCTATTTTTTTTGGGGGGGTGATTGCTTAACTTATATAACATTGGCCATTATAGCACTGAAACAGATAAATTTCTAGTTAAGCGACGGTCTTAACTACAATCGGCCATTTTTGGACATTGGCCCTTTTAGTTCTCAGCCCTAGAATTATACAGTCATTCTTGACGGTGTGAGTGTAATATTAACAAACATAACGAAAATTTACGTAACATGAGACTACTGATTCGTTAATTTACTTAACATGAGCTATTGATTCGCTAATTTACATAACATGAGACTATTGCTTCGTTAATTTACGACGTAACATGAGACTATTGCTTCGTCAGGCAAAATAAAGAACAGCATAACTGTCTAAATAACAAAATGACATCTTCCACATTTATCAGAATATAATATTCTTTAAATGAAACAAATGTGCTATGCGAATAAAGCTTTTCAATGAGAAAACGAATCCGCTATAAATATATCAATTAAATTAAGTAATTTACACACACACACACACACACACACACACAACACACACATATATATATATATATATATATATATATATATATAGATATATATATATATATATATATATGATATATATGTATGTATGTATGCATACATATATACTATACATATTCACACTTCCGACTGATAAACTTACAACATCCACAATAAGAAAAAGACTCCAGTTTTCTCTAAAACATAGCAAAAGCTATAACCACAATGCCAAAGTAGACGGAATCGCTAACACGATCCTGGCATTTTTCACATCTCGCAGCCAAACTTTTCAACTAAATAGCTTGCAAGAGTCAGGAAACGTCATCTGCATGCAACACCTTAATTGCAGTTCAGAGGGAAACTGCATCGGTCAGTCACAAATCATGCAAATGATCGCTGATTACAAAAGAGAGCTAACAGAGTAGTTTCATAGGGTCGAGTTAAGTAAGGCGGAAGAAAGATAAAGCAAGGAGATACAATAAAAGTACAAAAACGGGTTGCCGCTAGGAGCAGAAGGGATGCTGCAAAGAACCTTAAGCAATGCCTACAGTGCACCGCGTGAGGTTCACTGACAGTATTACCCACCTCCGGGGAACAATAGTTTTAATACACACTCCGCTAATGATAAGCAATATGCTTTCAAAAGGTCAGTTTTTAAAATTAAACACTTTATTGATGGACAACTTTTTATTCGGACTTACCCGAAGCGTTAGGTACGAACAATTCCAGAGAGAGAGAGAGAGAGAGAGAGAGAGAGAGAGAGAGAGAGAGAGAGAGAGTTAACATTAAATTTCATAATCTGATCACTGGAGAGAGAGAGAGAGAGAGAGAGAGAGAGAGAGAGAGAGAGAGAGAGAGAGAGAGAGTTAACTTATTTTAATTTCATTTGATCTTATTGTGAGAGAGAGAGAGAGAGAGAGAGAGTACTTCAAAGCTTATTGTGTAAAAAAAAATGGAGGAAACTTATCCTTTGTCCAGAATTATTTCGAGAAAGCTCATGACTAGTGAGAGAGAGAGAGAGAGAGAGAGAGAGAGAGAGAGAGAGAGAGAGAGAGAGAGAGAGAGGGCCTACCCGGAAATGATGCCAGCCGTTCCAACTGGCGGCTGATAAATCCTAAAAGGCGGAACATCATATATATACAGAATTCCCCTCGGTCTTTCTGAAGCCTGGCGTCGTCGAGTGTGATTATAGTGTAATTCTCCTTCAATCGGCGTCGTCGAAACACCTGTTTGTCGCACAGGGACGAAAGGCGCCGACGCTGGCGGTCTCTTTGAGCCTTATCGTGCACTTCCCCTTCCAATGCACTAGGCGCTAAGGCAGCTAATGCTCTCTTCTCTCTCTCTCCTCTCTCTCTCTTCTCTCTCTCTCTCTCTCTCTCTCTCTCTCTCTGTGCTCAAGATAAGCTTCTCTATTCAAAGGCTATAGTAATGACACCCTTCCGAGTTACTTGTCCGTCATAACTCTTGATAGAAATGTTGGGGAATGATAATGCAGGTCATGATAACAAAGGCATGCGATAAACTAATAAAGGCGGACAAGAGAATGATTCTCTCTCTCTCTCTCTCTCCTCTCTCTCTCTCTCTCTCTTTCTCTCAAATACAGACACCGACGCACGCTCACAATCTTGTAGATCTAATAACGTCACTTACTGGCCAAACATGCTGGGTCACGCACGTTGCCTACTTAAAAGAAACACACAGGAATGTATATAAATATATTATAAATGTACTGCATTATGTATATATATATATATATATATATATGTATATATATATATATATATACATAAGACACCATTTTAAAGAGAAGAAATCAAGGCTCCAAAATCAATACAAATTACAAAGTAAAACAGTGACGCAGTTACGGTAAACCATAAACAGAAAATTATTTACACCGAGAAACTCCGGCTAATATTTCTATCATAAAATTATGTGGTAAGGAGGTTGGACTATGAAATGGAACATAATAAATAGAAAGAATAGAGAAAATATGAAATATGATTTAAAACTAAAAGAAAACCAAAACAAAAAACATCGAAAACTTGGAACAGAAGAGTTCTTATCTTTTCGAGCGGCAGGAAGAAGTGCACTGAGCAGACACATAATGAAGTTAAAAAAAGCCAGTTCCTCATTGGACGAGTGGGTTGCGTACTAGACTATCAATCTGGTAGCCCGAGTTCGCTTCCCGCTGTTGCTAGGGAGAAATGAGAGGAATTTATTCCTGGTGGTTAGAAAATCTTTCTCGATATAATGTGGTTCGGATCCCACAATAAAAGCTGTAGGTCCCGTCGCTAAGTAACCCATTGGTTCCTAGCCACGTAAATAAAAATCTAATTCTTTGGGCCAGCCAGTGGTCTGGTTAAACTAATATATATTAACAACAAAGCCTCAATGAAGGTCACTTTCAAAGGGACAGGAATGGTTGGATCATGAAGGGAAATGCGAGGTTATTCAATTTACGAGGATTCCATAAACAGTAAGGGATGCTCATTTGAGGACTCCACAAGAATTTCATATTTGACTTTTCAGTTAATGGGTAAGATATACTGCGAAATAGACAGATGTTTTGAAAATCTAAGCCTCAGTAGGAAAAGTGTAGTTTAGGAACCACCACGAGATTCGTCGTTTCTATACGACAATGTTTTCAAGCCTAAAAGAGGCATTACAGTATTTTAATAGTAAAAAGATTATACAATCAATGATGATTTTCCCAACATTTACCCCAAGTTAATATTTACCAACAACCTTACTCTTCAAGCGTTGTTATAGCATAAGGATTAAACTACCTTCAGACCTTTTGTTTTGGCATAACCTATATTTACAGGTGTGACGGCTGTGGCGCCGCCTATAATATTATATAGGCCAGTCAACTAGGTCAGTCCGGACAAGATCTTTCGAACATTATGGCATTTCTCCTAGTACCGGTTGCTTTCTGGCCAAGCAAACCAGATCACCGCTTCTACAGCATATAGAGGAATGTAATACATGCAGGAGATTAGAAAAATTTTAGTGTTCTTGGTACTTTTAGTGAAGGTCTTTATTGAAAATCTCCGAGTCCATAGAAATATTTTTTTAGGAAACCAGATCTAAACCTTGACAATACATCTTATCCCTTGCTTTTAATATAAATTATTCAATAATTCATTAATAACGTAAACTTTCCATCTCTTTCCTACTAAATAGCTACTGTAAATAATTTTAAAGATTTTCTCATTTATCTCTATTGTCGTTACTTTTACTCAGTTTTGTTCCCCAGTGGGTTGCGTACTCGCCTATCAATCTGGTAGGCCAAGTTCGCCTCCCGCTGCTGCCAGTGAGGAACCAGAGTAATTCATTTCCGGCGATTAGAAATTAATTTCTCGATATTATGTGGTTCGAATCCCACTATAAGCTGTAGGTTCCGTCGCTAAGTAACCAACTGGTTCCTAGCCACGTAAATAAAAGATCTAATCCTTCGGGGCAGCCCTAGGAGAGCTGTTAATCAGCTCAGTGGACTGGCTATACTAAGCTATACTTTTTTTTTAGCTTAGTCGGCTTATAATGATTGTATAATCTTTTAACTATTAAAATACTGTAATGCCTCTATCAGGCTTGAAACAGTTATGAAGAAACAAGGAAACGTGTCGCAAATAAATTGCTGTGGTTCCTTCCTACGCTCTTCTTTTCTCACTGAGATTAATTATATATATATATATATTATATATCTATATATATATATTATATATATATATATATATATATATATATATTTATATATATGTATGTGTGTGTGTGTGTGTGTGCGTGATCTCAGAAAAACGGAAAACGCCAATCACATACGAAAGTTCAATAACACCATAATTCTGTGAGGAAGACTATAAAAGTTGGCATGATGCCACGTAATTATAAAATCGTGGCATTTAGTCTGGGGCATTCCTTCAGTTTTTTGCTCGTTAATGAAGGTAGGCGACAGGTGGACCAACTCGGAGAAGGCAGTTAACACATCGGTAAGCCCTGGTAATGGCCGATAATTTGTCAGGTAACATTAAAGAGAGCGGAAGCGAATTAGTGACCGGCCTGGCCAGGTAACTAAGGCTCTCAGGTGTTGCAGACGGTAGCTGGATATTCACTCGACCAAGAGGAGAAAGAAGACCCACTGAGAGAGAGAGAGAGAGAGCGAGCCAATGAGAAAAAGAGGGAGCCAATGAGAAAAAGAGCGAGCCAGTGAAAGAGGATACCAGTGAGAGAAAGTGGAAGCCCCTGAGAGAAAGAGGGAGCCAGTGAAAGAGGGAACCAGTGAGCGAAAGAGCCAGTGAGAGTAAGAGGGAGCCACTGAGAGAAAGAGCGAACCAGTGAAATAGGATACCAGTGAGAGAAAGATGGAGCCACTGAGAGAAAGAGGAAGCCAGTGAAAGAGGGAGCCAGTGAGAGTAAGAGGGAGCAACTGAGAGAAAGAGCGAGCCAGTGAAAGAGGATACCAGTGAGAGAAAGAGGGAGCCACTGAGAGAAAGAGGGAGCCACTGAGAGAAAGAGGGAGCCAGTGAGAGTAAGAGGGAGCCAGTGAGAGTAAGAGGGAGCCACTGAGAGAAAGAGGGAGCCACTGAGAGAAAGAGCCAGTGAGCGAAAGACCCGGTGAGAGAAGGAAGCCAGTGCGAGAAAGAGGGAGCCAGTGAGAGTAAGAGGGAGCAACTGAGAGAAAGAGCGAGCCAGTGAGAGAAAGAGCCAGTGAGCTAAAGACCCGGTGAGAGAAAGAAGGAGCAAGTGAGAGAAAGAGGGAGCAAGTGAGAGAAAGAAGGAGCAAGTGAGAGAAAGAAGGAGCAAGTGAGAGAAAGAAGGAGCAAGTGAGAGAAAGAGGGAGCAAGTGAGAGAAAGAAGGAGCAAGTGAGAGAAAGAAGGAGCAAGTGAGAGAAAGAGGGAGCAAGTGAGAGAAAGGAGCCCGTGAGAGAAAGAAGGAGCAACTGAGAGAAAGTGCGAGCCAGTGAGCGAAAGAGCCGGTGAGAGAAAGGAACCAGTGAACAAAAGAGCCAGTGAGAGAAAGAAGGAGCAAGTGAGAGAAAGAGGGAGGGAGAAATGGAACCAGTGAGAAAAAAGACAGTTAATGGAGAGAGGGAGCCAGACCTTACCTTACAGACCTTACATCTTGTTCGGGTTGCCCCAGGTCCCTCAGTGTGAGGCACCACCTCTAATGTTCTATCCTACCAGAGAGTTTTTTGCTCTAGTCACATCTTCCGGTATATTTTGCATCTTCCAATCTTGGATGGTCTGGGATGCAGTTTAGATATTTGTCGAGCTTATTCTTAAACACATCTACGCTCACTCCTGATATATTCCTCAGATGAGCTGGCAACGCATTGAATAGACGCTGCATTATCGATGCTGGTGCGTAGTGGATTAATGTCCTGTGTGCTTTCCTTATTTTTCCTGGTATATTTTTGGGCACTATTAATCTACCTCTGCTTGCTCTTTCTGATATTTTTAGTTCCATGATATTTTCTGCTATTCCTTCCTGTTTCTTTCCATGCCTGAATTATCATGTAGCGTTCTCTTCTCCTTTTCCAGACTATATAATTTTAAGAATTGTAGTCTTTCCCAGTAGTCTAGGTCCTTAACTTCTTCTATTCTAGCTGTAAAGGACCTTTGTACACTCTCTATTTGTGCAATATCCTTTTGATAGTGTGGGTACCATTTCATATTGCAATATTCAAGTGGACTACGAACATATGTTTTATAAAGCATAATCATGTGTTCAGCTTTTCTTGTTTTGAAGTGCCGTAACAACATTCCCATTTTTGCTTTACTTTTGCCAACAGAGTTGCTATTTGATCATTGCATAACATGTTCTATTCATCATCACACCAATGTCTTTAACTGCTTCCTTATTTGTGATGGTCTCATTATTAGGTCCCTTATATGCATATAACTTTCTTTCTCTGTCTCCATAATTTTATTGATTCAAATTTATCAGAGTTAAATACCATCCTATTTACCTCTGCCCAATCATATACTTTGTTAAGGTCTCTTTGTAGAGCGTTCCTATCTTCATCACAAGTAATTTCTCTACTTATTCTTGTGTCATCTGCGAATAAACTACTCACTACCGAATCCTTAACATTATTGTCTATGTCTTCAATCATAATAACAAACAGTATTGCAGCTAACACCGTACCTTGCGGCACACCGGATATTACTTGGCTTCATCCGATTTCTCGTCGTTTGCAATAACTATCTGTTTTCTGTTGTGTAAAAATTCTTTTAACCATCTTCCTACTTTATCCACGATATTGTTTTTCTTAATTTTCTTCGCTAATATATTATGGTCTACTTTATCAAAAGCTTTTTGCAAAGTCTAAATAAACCACATCTGTTTTTTCATTTCCGCTTTTCATATTTTTGAATATGTTTTCACGGTGGACTAACAGTTGGGTTTGTGTACTTTTTCCGGGTACGAAACCATGTTGTCCTTTATTAAACAAATTATTTTTTATTAAATGTTTCATAATATTTTTCTTCATTACCCTTTCATACACTTTCATTATATGTGATGTTAGACTCACGAGGCCTATAATTACTTGCCTCTATTCTTGATCCACTTTTGAAAGTAGGGGTAATATACGCTAATTTGTGCTCATCATATATTCTTGCCTGTATCTACACTTTGTCTTAATAATATTGCAAGTGGCTTTGCGATAGAATGAACTACTTTCTTTAACAAAATAGCAGGAATTCCATCAGGCCCTGCAGCAGCTCCATTTTTAATTTCATTAATAGCCTGCACAATATCAGCTTCATTAATATCTATGTCAGCTAAATATTCACTATTTTCATCCCTTACTTCTATATCATTATCTTCATTATCTATTCTAGGGGTGAATTCTCTCTTATATCGTTCTGCCAGTATGTTGCAAATTTCCTTTTTTTCATTCGTTAATCTCCCTTCAATTCTCAGAGGGCCTATTTCTATTCTTCTTTTATTCATCTTCTTCGCATATGAGTATAATAGTTTGGGGTTTTGTGCTTGATATTTAATAGGGTTTTTTCTTCCAAGTCCCGTTTTTCATTTTCTTTTGATTGTATAATCTTTTGTTCTGCATTTTCTATCTTACTTTTTAGTTCTATAACTTTCCATGCATTTTTTTCTTTTGCAAGACCTTTTTTCCACTTTCTGATTTTCTGGAACAAGATTCTTCTGTCTCTTGGTATGCATGAATGATGTTTAACTTTTCTTCTTCGGTATATATTTTTCCACTATTATCTCCAATATTTTATATAATATCTCCGTATTTACCCTTATGTCATCACTTACGAAAATGTTTATCCCAATCTTTGTTTAATTCTTCATTAATTTCTGACCATTTTATATTTTTACTGTAGAAGTTGTATTTTCCATATCCTTCCCACTTTTTCATTTCTTGCTTATCTCTATTTTCACTTGCTTTGGAATGAACTGTTAATTCTATGACATTATGGTCTGAAAACTACTCGCATTATAAACCTATTATTTCTTTAACATAATTCATCTCGTTCACAAATACTAGGTCTAAAGTATTTTCCTTTCTTGTTGGCAGGTGATTTATTTGTTGAATGTTGTATTCTAGTAGCATATCTAATAGCTTTTCAAATTGCCTCTTATCTTCTGCACTACTATTACTCTCTTTTTTATATGTATAAGTACAACCACAATCTCCTATTCGTTCTTTCCATTCTACGAAAGGAAAGTTGAAGTCACCAGATAGGAGAAGTCCAGTCCTTGTGATTTCTACATATATCATCCAATTTTTCAATTATTAAGTCAAACTCTTTACGTATTAGGAGGTCTATATATTACTATGTTCATCAATTTTTCAGATTCAAATTCTACCGCTATTAGTTCACATTCTGAGTTACTATATTTCTCATATATTTTTCCTTGTTTTTTGTCTTTCCCATATATTGGTTCCCCCCCCTTGATTCCTATTTTTTCTATCTGATCTATAAGTTTGGAACCCTTTTATTTGATCATCATTCCCAGTCTCTTGGGAATACCAGGTTTTCACTTATATTCATTATATCTATTTTCTTTTCATTTTGGTTAGTTCTTCTAAGTACTCTATTTTTCTTTTTGAGTTACTCGTAACTAAACCCTGCGCATTCATCACTATGATGGTTTGCGTGTTTTCTCCTTCATTTAATACTGATAGTAATAAGGATTTTCCCATGTCTCTTTCCTGTTCTGGTATTGTTGTTCTTTTTTTCATTTCCAGAATTCTGACATTAAAAAATCCAACTTTTCCATAATATTTGATCTTCCTTCATCATAATTATTCATTTTGTGTCTGAATCTGCAATTTCTCCGTTTCTGCAATATCCTCTTGCATAATAAATACAGTTATTATCTCTTGAGTAGAATTTCGGAGCTGATGCTTTGAAATTCTTTGCTGACACCTCTGCATATCTCATTGGTGGTTTGCTTTTCTCTTTTACCTGATATTCTTGATTTCTCTCTTTATTTGTTTCTTTCTTATTTTGGATTTTATACTTGGTTGGTTATTTATTTGATTATGATTCATGGCTACAGGGTGCATATATTTGTATTTTTTGTCGAACTTACATCCTTTTCCTTCTTTTAGGTTTTTACATATTTTTGGATGCAGATCTCTGCAATCATCCCCATATCCATCTAAATATGCACATTTACCATATATTTCATAGTTTTTGACATATCTTAGGATGTTTGTAGTAACATCTTTCTCCAAATCTGCAATTCCCTCTTTTCAAAAGGTTGCAGATTTTGTCTTTCTTGTCTATTTTTCCTCTTTCCCGTCATTGTATAGATCTGGTAGAGCCTCTTCGGATTTGCTTTTCTGTTGTCATATCGTAATTTATTTCTTCGTAGGTATGCTGCTTTATTGCCTCATATGTAGTATCAATGAGTATCTCTGCATCCATACTTTTATCTTGTTCTTTGTTTTCCTTATTTTTTTCTGTCATTTCATTTTTGTTTACTTCTCTTCCGTTTTCCTCTTCTTCTTTTTCTTCTTCTTCTTCCTCTTCCTCTTCTTCTTCATCCTCAACTATTTGTACATTCAATCTTGATTTAATAACATTGTCTATCCATGATAGACATGTTGAACAAAAAATTCTTGTATCTTTTCTCAAATCTTGTATTACCTCAGCACACTGTGGATGGGTCGGAATGTTGCATGCAGCACATTTTCTGATTAGGTTTTGTGGATTGACTATGCTATACCAAACCTTACACAGTTTGCATGCTTTTGGCATTCTTTTTCCTAATGCATCAATTAATATATTCATCAATTAGTAAGAGAAAGGAGGAGCCAATGAGATAAAGAGGAAGCAAGTGAGATAAAGAGGGAGCAAGTGAGAGAAACTGAGGAAAAAGACAGTCAATAGAGAGGGAGCCAGTGAGAGAAAGAGAGCCAGTGACAGAAAGAGAGCCAGTGAGGGAAAAAAAGATAGCCAGTGAGAGAAAGAGGAAGCCAGAGTGAGGACAACGTGAGAGATAGATCAGCTCAGACGATAGACAGTCATGGGGAAGAGGGTGATGGAACCAGTGAGAGAAAGACAGAGCTAGCGAGAGGAAGAGGGAGCCAGTGAGAGAACAAGCCAGTGAGAGAAATGGAACCAGTGAGGGAAAGAGGAAGCCACTGAGAGAGACGGAACCAGTCAGGAATAAAGAGAGCCAATGAGAGAAAGATAGCCAGCGAGAGGAAAAGAGCCAGTGAGAGAAAGAGAGCCAATGGGAGAAAAAGAGCCAATGGGAGAAAAAGAGCCAGTGAGAGATAAAGAGCCAGTGAGAGAAGAGAGAGCAAGTTAGAAAAAGAGAGAGAGAGAGAGAGAGGAGAGAGAGAGAGAGAAACTAAGGAGAGAAGTCAGTGATAGAAAAAGAGAACTAATGAGAGAAAAAGAAGCAGTGAGAGAAAAAGAGCACCAGAGAACGAAAGAAAGAGACTCATCATTCCCAATGCATATGGAAGGGGGCAGACCCAATATAATATGGAATGATTACGTGTAAAAATTTTATACAGCCCACAAGTATATTTTTTTAAGTTTGGTTCAAATTTATCCAAGCACGGGTTCTTCCTCTTTGAGCTACATGTGGGCACGCAAACTAAAGCATGCTTGTTCAGAGAGAGAGAGAGAGAGAGAGAGAGAGAGAGAGAGAGAGAGAGAGAGAGAGGCTACTCAATGCCAGAAGATCCAGTTTTTTAAATTTTGGTTCAAAATTATCCATGCACGGGTTCTTACTCTTTGAACTGCTTGTGGACTTGGAAACTAAGGCATGCTTGTTCAGAGAGAGAGAGAGAGAGAGAGAGAGAGAGAGAGAGAGAGAGAGAGAGAGAGAGAGGCTACTTACCGCCAGAAGTTCGCGGGTGTTAGCGATAATTTATCCCCCCTATAATAAGCAGTAGCCCTGGCGGTACTCTAACAACAGAGATAAAAAAAAAGGAGGCATAAAAAAAAGATGAAGGAAGCAGGCACCAGAAACCGGTGGAAAATAGTTTTGGTCGTCCACAGGCCGACGACGCCAGACCACATAGCCTATATGGCCTATATATTCTCTCTCTCTCTCCTCTCTCTCTCTCTCTCTCTCTCTCTCTCTCTCTCTCTCGATAAACGCAAGAACATTTTTGTTTGCAACATTTTGAGCTTGCATGTACACAAGCACAATATTCCGACGATAAAAACGACTTCTTTTAAAGAGTTCAGCAAATCAAGAAGCTATTTTTGGAAGGCAAATAAAAATGATGATCAACAACGGTCGGTCTTATACAAATAGTTGTATCATACGATATTTTTTTATGTACTCATAGAGGCTTTAAACAGAAAAACCTCACCTATAAAAACATATAGCCTTAGGAAGAGACACGCAATAATAAATGCATGTTAATACATATTTGAAAATGCAATAATGGGTATAATTAACTAATAGTTAGTTCACAAACTATGATAAGCTATGATCAAAGCCTCCGTATTGAACCTACTATAACAAGTTATAGTCTAGAAACGGGGTTTTAAAATTTTTTAAATCACACGCCGGATTTACACCATCATAGCTAGCAGTGTCTATGGAATGGCTGTATGCAAAACTAAATTATCGTATTTCTTTGTGTGTATTCGAAAATACACTGACAAACCTATAATTAGTCATGTTTTCATTTATCGCCATTTACGACTAATTACGTCAAAAAATACCTTGACAAAATAAAAAAAATTGTAGTAGTAGACAAGAATGTAAACACTGCTTCTTTTGATTAAATATAAAATGTTGCCTCAAATAAATGCAGTTTTAAATCTTAAACTGAAAAAAGGCTCAGTAAGTCTCAAGAACCGAGAGAGAGAGAGAGAGAGAGAGAGAGAGAGAGAGAGAGAACTTCTCAAGCTTACCCTTCAGAAAGATTCAAGAAGCCTCCAAGAACCTGGAGAGAGAGAGAGAGAGAGAGAGAGAGAGAGAGAGAGAGAGAGAGAATGGTTTAATTACATTCTAAGCTCAAGTCTATTAATTACATACAGAATAGCGAATGAATTTATGTATAAAGCACACTTTCACGAATTTAAGTAAGCAAGCTTAGATTAAACTGTTTACAAACGTAAAATATAAGTTCAAAATGAAAACACACACACAAGCAAACGCAATCCTCCCTGCAAGACATTTAACACCCGACGCACCACCAGGCAGGCGCCCGTGCATCAAAATACCAAAGATAAGTAGCACCAATACCCTGTGCCCAAATAATCTGCAGTAGCACTCTCTCTCCCCGTCTGGCTGTAAGGTGTGTAGTGCTAAGGAGTGTGCTAGAATGGAAAAGATGGGGGGGGGGGGGGGGGGGGGGGGGGGGGGGGGGGGGGGGGGGGGGGGGGGGGGGGGGGGGTAGGGTTTAGGGGGTTGTGAAGGGAATTGGTGGATAAGAGTCTGGAAGACTAGGGAGAGGGAAAGGGGGAGGGAGATGGAGATTGAGGGGGAAGGAGGAGGGAGGGAATGAGGACGAAGAAGAGGGAGATTTAGGGGGATTGAGGATTAAACGTCCTCAATGAAAACTGGTTACGACGAGAGAGGGAGACTACGGAGCTGGGGTTGTAGTAATGGTAGTAATACTAGTAAAAGCAGTAGTGATAGTAGTAGGGAGAAAAATGACAAAGGTAATTACATAAACCTCCTCCCTCGTTAAAAGACTACGAAATCCCACAAGTAAAAACGTGAAATAAAGAATTACGAAGAGTAAACTGACGTCGAGAAAAAAATGAAAGACAGAGAGAGAGAGAGAGACAGAGACGGGGAAGGAGGTGGGTGGGTGGGTGGGTGGGGCAGCTTCCCAACTGGGGGGGGGGAGGGGAAGAGGGGGAGGGTGCGGTTTGCCGGCCACACCTGTAAGCGCACCTGGCCAGAAACCCGGAACTTAATTTTGGTATGCTGGAGATAAGCAGCGACCGACGACAGCGCACCTGCTATGAGGTCAGGTCTCTGCAACGAGGGTATATAGGCGATTGTGCCCTGCGCAGGTCATCATGGTTTCTTTGGTTTTGTTTTGAGAGAGAGAGAGAGGCTGATTTGACAAGTTCGAAGTGCTCAATATCATATACAGTAAATTTAAAGCGTATTATTTGACAAGTTTGTGATCAATATCACATAGAAAATATCTGCAATAGAGCAGATATGACGGCAGAGAGAGAGAGAGAGAGAGAGAGAGAGAGAGAGAGAAGTTCGCAGTGCTCAATATCATATACAGAAACATTAGAGAGATTGTGATTTGACAAGTTTGTGCTCAATATCACATGCAAAATATCTGAGGTAGAACACAAACGACGCACGAGAGAGAGAGAGAGAGAGAGAGAGAGAGAGAGAGAGAGAGAGAGAGAGAACAAGTTCGTAGTGCTCAATACCATATACAGAAAGATTAAAGAGATTGTGATTTGAGGAGTTTATTGTGCTCAATACCAAATATCTAATAGAACACAAACGACGCACGAGAGAGAGAGAGAGAGAGAGAGAGAGAGAGAGAGAGAGCAGAGCTACGCTTTTGACAAACATTTTACTGAAGGTGACAAATCGCACTGTCCGTCATAGATCTTGTTTGCCCACAAAAGGGTAAGTTCACTTATTTGTTCTCCTACAGAGAAGAGTTCTTCAAAGTTAGCTCTTTATCTACAATATATATTATGAGCACCACAAAATAAATTCAGATTTAACCTTACTCAGATGTTTGATTTAAAGTCTAACTGCCCGCCCCGGTGATTGCAAACCCAGGTCCCCCCGAAAAAAAAAAAATTAATCATCAATGTAAAAAAAAAAGTATATTATAATGTATATGATATATATATACTATTAATAATCTAGTAAGTATATAATATGATATATAATATAGTCGGATTATATAATATTTTATATTAAAAAAAGAAGTAATAGTTATATTGATTATTATAGGTATATTAAATCCTAGCTATATGATATATATATAGTGATATATATAATTTAATATAATATACTATATATATCTAGTTATGTATGGATATTGAGTATAATAATATATATATATATATTAGGATTGTATATATTATAATGATATATATATAATGATATATATATATATAATCTACTATATTATTTTATTTATATATTATATATATATATATATAATATTTATTTATTATTATTATATATATAGTTATAATATTATATTATATATTATTATATTCTATATCTATATATATAATATATATAATATGAAGTAAAGGATATTTTTCATAATTAACGAAATACATTCTTCAAAATATGAGAATTGCAATTACTGCAGAGGTTCTTACAACTGCATTTAAAACCACCAGTAACATACGTACGCAACGAAATCATAATATAAAATATTCTACAAAATTAAAACCATCAGTAACATACGTACGCAACAAAATAATAATATAAAATATTCTACAAAATTAAAACCATCAGTAACATATGTACGCAACAACAAATATAATAAAATATTCTACAAAATTAAAACCATCAGTAACATATGTAAGCAACAAAATAATAATATAATAAAATATTCTACAAAATAAGAGTAGACTTAGTTGAAACAAATAAAATGACAACTTCCCGAGGCAAAACAAATTATTATCAAGATCGTTAATTCCTGAATAAAGAAATAAAGGAAAATTAACACAAATATCCAAATGTAAAATATATGTCACAGCTAAAGCATTCGGCGACAGGAAGGCTGTTCCCAGAAGAGAGAGAGAGAGAGAGAGAGAGAGAGAGAGAGAGAGAGAGAGAGAGAGAGAGTAGCAGAAGGCAAATGAACCGCAGACTTCAGCTCGAGCCGGTAGGCTGAGAATCAATGTCTACATCGAACACATTATAGCCAAGTGTCAATGGAACCTATTATGGAAGATACAAAATCAGTTACCATAGGCAGAACTGTCGAAGAAAAGCCAGATTTCAACACTATATATTTGCCTTATAATATTACTCGGAAAAAAATTAAATCTAAGAATCGTAAACACTGACTTCTGAGTTGTTAGTAAATCCTTTTCCAGTGATTAAACTTCGGCAATTATACAAAAAGAAATAAATGAAAAAAAATAACTCTTGCTCCTCTCCTATTACACGCATAATTATTCTTTTACTATTCTTGAAGCTGTTTTTGCTGCAATATTAATTCTTAAAATAATAAAAGAACATAGCTAAGACGCAAAAAAGTTTTCTGAACACTATATGTGGGAATGTCGTAATTCATATTAACTGCCAAACAGAGAGAAATAAATTTATGCACTGAAAGAGAATGCAGCGTTTATATTTACGAAGTGCTGAAAGGTTTTGCTGTAAAGATCTTTATAGCAAACAATTATAAAAATAAATAAATAAATAAAAAAACATTAAAAGACAAAACTGAACCAAAAACACATTTATGATGCAAACATGAACCCGTTGCTACTATTGAACGTCAATAAACATGGTGAAAATAAATTTCATAAATTAATATAGCTTACAATAATGCATATATATATAATATATGATATATATAATATATATATATATATATATATATATATATAATATAATATATATATATATATAGTAGTGCACATAACACATACATTAGTGGAATCATTACATAAATTACTCTTAAGCCAAGTGTTTGATACATAAACACTGTCACTCACACGCACGTATACACACACACAAGTATATACATTTATATGTATACATATCTATAGTCATATATTTGAAAGAGCAACAACGATAAATTTCAGCAACGCTCACAACACACACAAATCACTTTTTCTAAAACAAAACTGATTTTCCTTTTAAAACACATATAGCCTCGACAACTTGACACTCTTAAACGGCACAAGTGTGCAGAAACTCGGGCAAAAATTCACGCTTCTAAATTAATGTGGAAAAAAAAACCAAATTCTTTAAACTGCAACGTTATTAAGCTGTAGCCATTTGGACCAATTAGTTACCAGATACTTGAACGCATTTAAGTATCCCTGTCATGAAGCATTGTCCAGACAGTGAGTCCCACTTGAAGATATTTGGATTCGTCTTTTTTATCTCATTCAAATTAATTGCTCTCCTCTTATCCCATTTTTTTTCTCTCTTTGCCATTCCCAGTTTTACTTAATTTAAGCGATTTTTTTCTTTTACATTCCAACAATAAGAAAAGACGATTAATAAAAATTATTTTTCCATATATTTGCTTGCTGAAACTTTAATTATATTTCTATAACAACAACAACAACAACAACAACAACAACAACAATAATAATGTTTATTATACATTCACGTCGTTTGTGCCATATCAAAGATATCACTTATAACTTTTACAATTATTCCACTCCGTCAAAAAAAAAAAGTCACTTGCCAACAAACGCAAAACGAGTATGTACTGTCTCTAGGTTAAATGTCGGGGGTACGTGAGGTCACTATCCTCTAACGCACGCACGCACGCACACACATACACATACACACACACGTATACATGAGTGATGTAGGAACACCGGGTGACTGACCTACAGGGAGGTGTAGGGAGTAGTGGCCCGGTTTAAAGTCTCCGAGAAAACGAACGCATATTAAGGACATGAATACAAAATATAAAAAATGCAACTCCCCAAGAGTTCAAGATTAATGCTCTGGGGAGACGAGAAAGCAACATATCTCTTTTTGCGGTTTATTTCTCCGTGGCTCTTCGTTTGGTTGTGCGCGTTCGGTAAAACCTACATTCATACGCATATCTATAAACATACAAATATATATATATATATATATAAATCAAATTATCTATCATATATATGTAATCATATTATGTTTATTCTTGATTATCTATATACACATCACATTACCGTGATTCATATACATAAACCGAGCAACAATAGTCCTTTAATATCTAATTCGCTCTACCTCGGAATTATATATTTTCATATATGTTAACATATATGGAAATATATTAATTCCGAGGTAGAGCGAATTAGATATTAGAGGACATTTGTAGCTCTATGTATGTATGTATGTATATATATACATGTATATATGAATGTATATGTACTATTACATATATTTATATGTATATAAATACATATGTATATATACGCAAACAGACGTGTGTGTGTGTATGTGGGTGGGGGGGGGTGTGATCTAAGGCAAGCATAGAGCAACAATTACTACTGCATTAAGATTGTAACTGATGAATCAACGACGAACCGCTGCTCGGGAACCTTCCAGAATCCAGATCAATGTGTAGACTTCAGTTTCTGCACAAAAGGTTAATAAGCAGGTGTTACCGACCCCCTACGGAGACCGAACCACTCACTGCAATCCAACACAGGCTACTGAGGCTACTGCTGCAGTTCTTATAGTTTCACGTCCAACACAGGCCACTGAGACTACTGCTGCAGTTCCTATAGTTTCACGTCCAACACAGGCTTCTGAGGCTACTTGCTTGCAGGTTCTTATAGTTTCACGTCCAACACAGGCTACTGAGGCTACTGCTGCAGTTCCTATAGTTTCACGTCCAACACAGGCTACTGAGGCTACTGCTGCAGTTCCTATAGTTTCACGTCCAACACAGGCTACTGAGGCTACTGCTGCAGTTCCTATAGTTTCACGTCCAACACAGGCTTCTGAGGCTACTGCTGCAGTTCTAGTAGTTTCCACGTCAAACAGGCTACTGAGGCTACTGCTGCAAAGCCATAGTTTCCACGTCCAACAACAGGCCTTCTGAGGTATGCTGCAGTTTCCTATAGTTTCCACGTTCCAACACGGACCTGAGGTACTGCTGCCAGTTCCTATAGTTTCACGTTCCAAACACAGGCTACTGAGGTACTGCTGCAGTTCCTTATAGTTTATCCACGTCCAAACAAAGGTCCTACTTGATTTCCACGTCCAAACAAGGCTACTGAGGCCTAATGCTGGCAAGTTCTAAGTTTCCCCCACGTCCAAACAAGGCTTCTGAGGCCTACTTGGCCTGGCAGTTCCTATAAGTTTTTCACCAAGTCCAAACAACAGGCTTACCTGGAGGCTACTGCTGCAGTTCCTATAGTTTCACGTCCAACACAGGCTACTGAGGCTACCTATAGTTTCACGTCCTCTTGAAATCATCACCGAGTTAAGTATATCTTAGTTTAACCAGACCACTGAGCTGATTAACAGCTCTCCTATGGCTGGCCCGAAGGATTAGATATCTTTACGTGACTAGGAACCAATTGGTTACCTAGCAACGGGACCTACAGCTTATTGTGGGATCCGAACCACATTGTATCGAGAAA